>NC_086290.1:4030000-4185927 GCF_963924245.1 Chroicocephalus ridibundus | reverse complement strand
TTTCCAAGGAAATAATCTAGCTTTAAAAAGTTTGATATGGTACTTGGGGAGGACATAAGGAAGGAGAAAGTCCTACGGTCGCGTAGGGAAGATCAGTCCTTCCTGCTGCAGGATGCTGGTGAAATGAGAGCACCTGAGAAAGATCAGAGTCATTGGGGGGAACGGCACATTTAATGACAGCCTGCGCCACTGCGGTGCCGTGGTTAGGAGGATGTCCTTGCACCAAGCATCCTTCTGGTCGAATTTACCTGGCATGTCTTAAGAGGTATGACTTCTCAAACTTTAAAAAAAGCCAACCAACCCAACAAGCATGTATTTTTTGGCACTGATGTGGCTCCACGTGAATCAAATCAGATAACTGGAAACACTTTAGTTGGAAAATTCTTTAAAATCCTTTTTTTCTAATCTCTATTTTATATTCTTACACGCTGCCCACCACCTCCCAGGCTCTGTCCCACCCTTTCCCAACACTAAATGCTTCCACTCCTGCTGCTAAAATTCATGGCACAAACGTAGGCTCTTGAGTGTATTTCAGTCTCATATTCAACAGATAGGTCCGCGTTTTCTTTTTTTTCCTATGAATCTGAAGTCGTTCTTGTTCTCCGAGAAAATCATGCACATAAATAGGGTGAATAGCCCTGAGAGAAGAGCAGTCTCTTTCTCTAGCAAATGTTATTGTAACTGGTGTTTTAATTCTCCAGATATCACTCTCAGTGTACCGGGTAACAAAAGGCTGTATAGTGCCTAATCGTTCAGCAGTGATCCAGGAAAAAAGCAGAAGGTTAAGAGCAAGTTCCTAAAGTCTGTAAAATCAATGGGACACTAGAAAGGGAACTGAAGTGTACCAGAAGGGACCTCTTGAGGGTCATTAAAAAAAGCAGAAACTGATTATGAACAGAGCTTTTACCCGAAGAACTGGAGGGGGCCAGCAAAACCATTCTGCTGCACTCCAGTTAAATGTCTAATAGTGGAGACATTTTCTACACAGCCCATAAAGGATAATGAGGATGGCTTTGATAGCTTTCAAGAAAGTTGCTCTTGTCAGTGTTCACAAAAACATGATCTGAGCATGCACTCTCAGAGCATACAGCCTACGGTGATCGCACATAGACAGCGAAAGGGAAGACGGTAACCCAATACCGTGCGTTTCACCCCTGTCATATGCCTTATCTGTTATGCGTGTGAAAAATTGCATCGACCTAAGAATACGATGCAAACAGTGGCGGCAACGAAGCTTGGTGTTACACCTACCAGTTTGGTATCTCGCCTTGCTGCGGTGCGGGATGTGCGGAGAGGTGGCAATGTTGGGTGGTGTTACATACAAGAGACCAGATTCCTGTATCTCTCCCTCCAGAAGAAATGAGAAATAAAGTTTTAACCTAAAACTTACGGAAATCTATCACCGTCAGCAAAGTTTGGATTAGGACCTAATAGCTTTCTGCTCAGTTTCTGTGTTGGGAAAGCAAGCCGCTGAAAGCCTGGAACATGGTGGTGGGAATTGGGATGTTTGTTCCCTCCCTATCTCTGACCCTGATCCTCTGGATGATCTTGGGTGAGTCACAGCTTTGCTGTGATTCGTTTTCCCAAAGAGTAAAATTAGTACAATCAAACTTGCATATCTTACTGGGGTAGTCTAAGAGCGACTCGTAAAAAAAAGTTTGAGATACCAATGGGATGGTGTTTTAGAAGTTCAGGGCGTTACTGGTCACCTTAAAAAGTAGGGAGGTGGCTCTGCTTTGCTTCGAGACTACAGAGCAGTTCTGTTGGGGAAAAACATCGGAAACCTTCCTAGTCAAAATTAACCTTGAGTCCTTTGTACTTCAGAGGAAACAAACCTTTTTTTCAGGAGCAGACGTTCACAGGGATGAACTGAATGTGAGTCAGTCTAACAGTGGTAAAGCCAAATTGTGAAACTTTTGTGTCATTGCCCTGTGATTCCAGCTATCTTCAATTAACAGGAAAAAATGCAGGAAATTCAGGTGGAAGGAATGCATGGAAATTGAAGTCAAAGAAAATATTTGTTGTGGCCTTGGCAAAGTGAGTTTTCTAAGGCTGAAGTAGCTTTTAAGCAATTAGCATCTGCTGTGTGCAATTACTGAGTGACACGCAGCCCCAGATGGAGGGCTCTGACAGCCAGTGGCCATCTGGATTTTAGTCTTTATCAAGGGTTCACTCTGTTCTGGGTTTCACCTGGCCTGTGAGACAGCCCTCCCTCTGCCCCGTGTTGCGCAGTCAACCTTGAGTCATTGGTGGGGAAAACAGTGAGACAATTCTGAGTCTGTCAGGTCCAAAGCTTTCTGGAGTCATTGGCAAGATAATTACTAAAGACGCTGACCCCTGAATTGGTGCATCGCCCCCGGTTTTCCAAAATGAGGTAAGTTACTCAGATAAAATCCAGTTTTGAGCCATAAGTGGCTTGATATACACCAGTGTCTGTTGGGATGTATGGCTTTGGGAGCCTCAGCGTCTGAAGTCACATGTAGAAAATCAGCTCTTAAAGGGAGAATTTTGTCAAGAGGCTTTCGTATTTAAAAAAAAATGCAATTAAGTTTTCCTTAGGAGTGATAAGAGGTATCAGACCCAACCACAGAGACTAATTCTCTGAAGTAATCTAGTTTTAAAAACGAAACTATGGTGTAGTTTGTGAAATACAAAGAATAAAAATCAAAACCAACCGACAGTTTCTGACTACTCTGTATCTAAAAATGGGCCAACCTCGTTTAGTCTATTTAAAAATTGTGTATCCATACTGCCTGTATGCCAAGTTCAGCATGATGGAAATGAAAATGGTTGAGGTATAAACCCTTGGAAAACAGGGTTTATAATGGAAACAGTAATTGACTCTTAACTACCGCATCAAAAATACAATACTATAATACAAAGCCTAGCTCTTGGGATCCCAGCTCTGCTTCTAACCTCGGGTTGGCAGACAAACACCTCACCACAAAGCTAACTAATGTTTATAGGTTTGGGTTTTTTTGCTTTTTTTTTTTTTTTTTTTTTCTTGCAAAAGGAACACGGCAAGTGAAGAAAATTTATAGGAGCAAAGCAAAGTTGGCCAACAGTTCAAAAGTTCTCTCTCGTACGTTTTTGGTGGTTTTCCCAATCACTGATTCTCTCTCAACTCATAAGGCTAAGAGGAGATGCCATGTTTCTCCTCTGGATGAATGCTCTATTTTGGCTGATAATTTTATTCATGACGCTTGAATCACATCCAAGCCTTCATCTCAGCTTTACAAATAATTTAACCGTTCCTCCAAAGGTCAGAAATTTGGTTATCCTGAGTGGAGAAGACAAAAAAAAAATAAAAAAAATTCCTGACAGCTGTTGAGTCCCTTCTCTGCATAACTATAACAGGGAGGAGAGGAGAAGTGGTTCTGGGAATGGAGCAAAGCAAATCTACTATCCATCTCATTAAAGACACTCACCAAAACCTTTACCTAGTCTGAGCCGGGGAGCTGCTTTTGTTGCCAGTTATGTTTGTTATGATATCTTGCCATTTTGGGTTATGCTGAGAGCGCCAGTCCTATTTGAAATTCTCATCAGGGTTGTGAAATGGGGAAGATCAGGAAGTTCATCAGGGGAAGAACTACCGCTCTGTCCTGGTCAATAGAACCATGCATGGACCTGTGAAATAAACTGAATACTATGAGGTCTTCATGCAGGGACATGTGAAATAGAACTGAATGCTATGAGATTTGTGCATTAAAAAAAGAGAAAGAGAAAATTCTACTGAGGTGACTGGTCTTGCGGTATTTTAAAAATTCTTACTTCTCTGTGTATCAGTAGTTTATTGAGTTCATATTTTTGTAGGTAATGAAGAAAAGCAGAGGACACAGTAGGAGCGTTCTCTGTCCATAAATGATTTTAGTTCAGCTACAGAATGAAAAAAGAATTGTAATTGTTTTGCTTTGCTTTAGGTATGGAGGATGATATATAGCCCTAAGCTTAGATCTTGGCAAAGTTGCACCTTCATGTCTGCCAGCATCACTTTCTACACCTGGGCCACCCAAAGGGGGCTGCAGAAAGACTCTGGCCGTGTCCAGAGACCCCCACCCCTGCACTGGGGTGCACGGGGGGCTGCCAACTGGGGCGAATGGTGCTGGGGGAGTCGTAGGTTAGTATCGGCATCCGTTGTTGGCCTTCAGCTCTGCCATCAAAGCCACTGCTCAAATCCAGACTCTTCCAGATCTGACTCCTGCCCCCATCCGTTTCCTTACGAAATGAGGGGATATGCCAAAGCAATAAAAAGACATTGTAATTTTTTAAATTCTTTTCTTCCTGTAGCTTCTGAGCTTGTGGAAATCTCTTACAAGAGACGGCACGGGGTGGCAATAGCTGTAGTGGTGCTTGCAACCGTACCGACTGGGCGCACAGGCTGAGCAACTCAAAGCTCTGTTGATGATCACTGTTAGCACATAAATGCGTATTCAAAACCAAAAAAAATAGGTCATGTATATTGCAACAGTGTAATTTACCTATTCTTAGGCAAGTTTCCCCGTAATGGTCCTACAGGCGCTTTTTTATTTTTCTTCCCTTTAACCATTGAACACCCTTCACTGCAAACTATCCTGTTGATGTCAGTGTAAAGAGGATCTGGGACCTAACACAGAACACTATTGTTAAAGCTCTTTTTCCTGGAATGGAGAAAATTTACCTTTACTGGCATCCGTGTCTTTACTCGAGTACAGCTCCATTTGAAAATGATTGGGAAATTGCCAGTGCAAATACCAAATAAAGATTCCAAGAATTGGCCCTTTATGATGAGTGATTTATGATTTAGCCTTTAAATGATATAAGCTATGCATTTCTATTTGGATTTTGAAAAAACAAGCCAGGAAAAAGCAACGATAGTTTAGTAAAAAATGTATACAGTCGTGGAATGCTAGTACAGGCTTTGGCAAAGGATCAAGTAATGATAAGGCCCAACTCTATAGGGATATTAACATTTTTAAAGCAATCAATGTGAAATAAATCTGAGAATGTGTGTTTAAATTATGAAAAAATACGGCATGAATATGCATTTTGTAGCTAACTGCTCCCTGTTGTTTTGGGCACTTGTCCTGCTTTAGTACGATTTTTGAGGAGGAAAACCCTGACTGGAGCATAAGCTACATTTCAAGTCCTATTTTAGGTGGTTTGCAATCGTGGATTTCCCTATTTTTCTTATCATTTTTCTTTGATTTGCTTTTTTAAGAGTATTATCCAACTCAGCTTGGCACGGTTCAAGTGCACAACTGCAACCTTTTCCATGACCCAAAAGTCAGTGCCACTCTGTGGGTTGGCAGTTTGCAAATAAAACATATCCTTAATGAAGTGTGGAAGCTCCTGTTCTTTTCCTTCCTCAGGAGACGTGCCTTAATCTCTGGCTCAGAGCCTTGTCAAATGCTGCAGTAAAGAACTGGCAAGCTCAATGCTGCTAATGGATTGAAATCTCCACCAGGTTGTTCATTTTTTGAGTTTTTTTTTTTTTTTCCTCTTCTGCCTTTTTTTTTTTTTTCCTAAATACTGCGGCAACTAAAGCATCGCTCCAGTCTTCAGTCTTCTATAATGATTGGTTAGGGACTTCAGTGACACCTCTACAGTACACGTAAGAGAAATTTAAATTATGCCACTAAAACATACGAAGGATTTAGTTGCTTATGTAGGTCAATTATTAAGGGAAAAAATAAGATTAAAACCAGGGGCTGTTCTGCATATTTGAAGTTATTCCCGAAGATATAAAATTGTCATATTTATGCTTATAACTTGTGACAAGTTCTCTAAGTCATAGACATTTTGTCTTGTCTGTAGTAGATGCTGAAAATGTTTGGAGAGAGAGAGATATATATATGCATTCATTTTTTTTTCCAGGAGGTAACCATAAGCTAATGAATTACTTCCGAATTTCTGAAAAATACTAAAATGCAGTATTAGAAAACATGACGGTTTCTTGGTTTTTTTTTTCCAGGATATGATTGACCAATATTGAGCTAAGGGTAGCTCTCGCTAGTTCTGCCGTAAATTGAAGAAATTCTGCTTTTTTTTTTTTTTCAAAATTTGGATTTTTTTTTTTTATTATTATTTTACGCAGGTATGGTATGTAATTTCAGCTTACCTTTTCAGCATTGTTTTTTGTACAGCAGAAGAAAATAACTTATTTGCAAAGTCATTTTGAGAGGGGTCCAGACTGGACCCCGTCAGGGGGCAAAAATCTCTGCACGTTTGCAACGTGGTTTGCAATATCCTGTATTGCAACCTGTTGTTGTCCAGATCTTGCAAACTTTTACAAAAAAAAAGGTAAGAAAGGAAAAAAGCAATTGTTCAATCGCTCCTGCTAGGGGCAGGGATTTGTAGCGTTCCTTTAGTCTCTGTTAACCTGGTTCTGTCAATGTCAATAACTCGGTGACATCCTGGGAGGAGGAAAAACCGTGGGCTGACGGGTAGAAAAAGCAATTCGGTGCGAAAACGTTATCAAATAATGTATGTGGGTTAGCGCTGTGTATTCTGTGTCGTTGTGCTGGAGAGCTGCTGGTGTGATTGTGCTCGTTTGAAACATAGGGACTCCTCGGGAGAAAGTAGGTTACCCTCAGTTCTGCTGGTGGATGGAGAGGAACGAAAAGGGACGTTTTTGTACCGCTGCCTTTTAAATCCATGCTCTAGCACGTTACTGGAGGGACCTTGGTGGGGCTTATCTGCTGAGCAGATGGGAGGTGAAGTTCTTCCAGCAATGCTTTTGGCAGTCAAAATGATTGCACGCTGCAGCTAAGCTGATGTTCTCCATCGAGTTCCTCTGCATCTGTGCGGGAACCACTGAAATACTGGAATAACTATTCTTCTTGACGCGTTTCCATCAGCAAGGAGTTGATATGAACTGCGATGACCTCATGTCTCGTTATTTCTGCCCCTTAAAGGATTTCAGTAGGGAAAGCGCGTGGACGGAGTCCATCCGTGCACCATTGCACATAGATGGTCTAGAACCTCTGCAGAGTCTCAGCAGCTGCCTGTGCTGCAGGTTACTTCAAAATACTTTTGAGCTGCCTGCCGAAAGAAGTGGTTTGCAATCTGTAAAGATAACAGTTAGATTTAGGAAGGGAAATAAGCTATAATGTAGGAACTGACCAAGCCGTGAAGTGTTAATGTCAGCTCAGTGATTTTTCTAGAGAGGGGGAAAAAAAAAAAGAAAAAAAAGTAATTTTTGACTATATATATATTTTTTTTTTTAGAAGACTGAATTTTGTATTAAACAATTGTGTTTCTGAAATGACTTGAAAGAAGAGTGAAAAGACACCAGGGCCCTAGAGAGGAAAAGGCATTTTGTAGAGGAGCTGAAGCTCATAGACAGGAATGGTGGGAGCTATCTGGAGTGGGAAGGCACGGGAAAAGGCATGCATGGGGAGATTAAAACCTGATTTGTTCAAGGATGGACAATGGAAATTAAATCTCACGTGAAGTGAGAGGAAAGGACTTAAGGAGATGCTGGAATTTGGCTGCATTGTTTTGCTGCTGGATTTTGGATGAATGACTTTGGTCTCCAAAGTGCAATCCGTGGACCATGTACCAGCGAAGGGCATCATCGTGTAGTATTTCTCCTCTGCCTACACAGCCCTTGATTAGTGGTAAAGGCCCAAAGTGACGAAGACGCGTATTAATGTAAGGCCTCCAGTTGTAAATCAATATTTGAAATAAATGGCTTTAACTGTTGGTTATGGAAACTTCATTCTGCGAATAATTATAAGTCTAAAAGTGAAAGTGAGATTTAAGTCCTGTGTTGATCTGCAGAGATTTGGCAAGCAGCACACATACTTAATCAGGCGCTGTAGCCTCCGTGCTTAAGATGGAGCTTGCAGCTTGTTTGTTCTGAGAAATACAGTATATCCATTCATCATGCTTATTCAAATTAGGGCATCCGAGGAGTAATGACAACCTTATTCGGCGAAATTATCTGTGGCGGTTTAAAGAATGTACCTGCCAATATGGAAATCAGCAAATCTGATGGTGGCACGTTTAAAAAGGGTTCAGCAGCCCGGTTTTGTCCTGTGTAAAACAAACAGTTTGCAGCACGTGCTTCCATGACTACCTCGTCCACAACGATCAGCATTTGTAGCTTTGCCCTTCTTCTTGATCTCGATAAACTTCTGTTGTGTTTGTGCCGTTAAATGTGAACTTCCGTTGACTGCGCTGGAAATTTGGGCTCTATGAGAGCTACGCTAGGAAGCGCTGCGCTAATTTCTGCTAAATTATTTTATTATTTCTTGATTAAAAGCAAAGTTTTATTATTATCACTGCTTTTGCAGAGCAGTATGTTTGCTTGATGACTTAGAGCTACGTACATTGCTCTTTCTTACTGAATTTCTTTACCTTTTATGAAGTATCGTTATCTTTTATAAAGTGTGCTTACTAATTGGACAGCACGTATACTGACTGTAGAAATAGTAATTGTTTTTCTCTGTCCTTATATAGGTCCCATTACCAGTTTCTCCTGCAATTCCTCCTCCTCTGAATTAAAAAAAAAAAAGAAATAACAATAACAGTCTTGCTCTTTCTCTCCCTTCCAAGTAGGTAGGAGAAAATTGCTTGATTAGATTATAGGGTCTCTATATGCGTGTAAAGATTTTATTGTGGGAAATCTATATTAGAGCCAAAACGATTAATGGTAATTAATGTTCCCACGTTTAATAACAAAAGAATTAATAGTGAGAAGCCACTTACCATAAAGTGTTTCCTTGACGTTTCTTACTAAAAATAAGAATTCTGAGCATGCCACATAGATTTTTGGGAAAGAAGAAAAAGAAAGATTAGGTAAAGAAAACATCTCACTGTAATTTAAACCATTATTTTTCTGACAGCTTTTTATCTCCTGTCTGGAAGAAATAAACATATTAAATTTTTTATTAAAATAGTTAGGCTTTGTGAGAGCGTTTTTTTTTCCCAGTGCAATAATAAATATTTATTCCTGCAAGAAACAAAGAAGTTTGTTTATGAGACTTTAACTGATGCTTAGCCAAAGGTACGAGTCTTTAAACGTAATAAATACAGCTCTTACGCACTTGCTTTCTCTTCTTGAGTACAAATTTTGATGTATAAGTAACATTCCTATAGAGAGCAGGTCATCCACTAGCATTGATCGTGTCCTCCGAGGCACCGGCACCTTTGATTATGGTTTCTGAAGGGTGAAGTGCACTACATCGACTAAAGAACAGCTCCAAAACACAGAGTTAAACCCCAGCCACAGTAAATTTCCAAATAAATAACAAAAGCTTACAGCAAGATCTTCAGGCATACGGGCTGGACACTGGATGTGGCCAGAGAAGGAGTTTAACGTGACCTAGCGAGCTCTTGCAAAATCCTCCTTCTGTTGCTTCTGCTATGCCTATCCCCTGTTGTGTTCAATTGGCATTGCTTTAAATATCACCTCCTACCCGTCAGCGCAGCGGGGGCAGCGTGTCTGGATGCAATGGTAGGAGACTTGGTGTTAGGCACTCACATCAGAAAGGGGATTGCATCCATTTGGGAAAAAGCTCTTGGCCAAAGTGTCCAGTACAGAGTGAAATTCCATCCTTTTGAAGGAAAAAAAAAAAAAAAAAAAAGTGCTTAAAAGAAAAATACTGTCAGATGTCCGTGTACTATTAACACAGAATAATTTATACTGGATTCTGCTCTTAGTGTTTTGGTAGATCTGTATGTGCTCTGCCTATGATCTGGATGTGGCTAGGGTTTCTATGTCTGTGCTTCTGGCAAATGTGGTCAGTATTTAACCCAGACTGTATTTTTGTGCTTACCATCTGCTTAATTCTGAATGTCAGATCCACAACTGGCCCGCCAGTTATTTCTATTCAGCTATTTTGAACTCGGCTCGGTGCAGCAGATAGGAAAGGATGTACTGGTTATGCGAAAATGTCAGCTGAGCCGAATCTCCTCCCAGAAGCTAAAATCAAATTTTATTTTTTTTTTTTTTTGAAAAGAAGAAAAGGAGGTGATTCTCCTACATTTTCATTGCATTGTCTTCTCCAACCTTGTGCTGTCTTGGCGTTGTTGCAAGTAGAAAAAAATGAAAATATGGTAGTAAGGGCTGAGTTCGTAAGAGATTTCAGTCTGGTTGGAATACCAAGTCAATGGGCACGCCACACTAAGTAATTTCCAGTAAAATTCTATTTTTTGGGTGTGGAAAAACTTCACTGTGTGCCTTAGCCTGGAAATGTTTTGCTGAAGTGAGCTATTAGATCTCAGTCTTGACCATACCACCCTTCTAGCTCTTCTTACACAGCCAGGCTACTCAGATACTTGTTCAATATGTCGTGAGTGTCTAACAAGGAAATAATTGGGAATGTTTTTAATGAGTCACTGTAGCTTAGAAATCTGGATTTAACGAAGGAATACCGGGAAAATTGCTTACAGTTATTTCTTGTAAGAGAAATTACTGAACACTCATAGTTATTTGTATACTTCACAGGTCTGATTCAGCCTTGCAGTTTTGATGTCTCAAACAAACGTCAGCACCTTTACCAACAAATGCACTGCCAAGTGGATTAGAGAAGCAAGTGGGCTGGAGAAGGCATCTGCTTCCAGTCTTCTGATGTACCTCGAGGACCTATGTCTGGAGGTAGGAGAACTGCTGCAGGATGTGAGGGAAATCCTGCCCTCAGAAATGACATTTTTTGGTGTCTGTAACTTGGATTGCATTGGAAGGCAAATGGGACAGTCAAGCCTTGAACTCATGGGGGTTTGCCCACCTCTTGGGGCAGCAGTTCTGCTGCCTTTGCAATATGGCTACAATCCCATAGAGGTCAGAAATGTTGTGTGGCTCCAGAATTTCCTCTGGATCATAAAATAGCCATTTTTTACGTGGTGAGGAGTTGGGGGCAACTTGTAGAAAAGGAGGGTTTGCTTTGGCGTGACTCATCTCCTAAGCCACGGCGCGTTTGCAAAGCGTGGCCCCTGACGTAGAGGTTGAGAAGTGCTGTGGTAGGATTAGAAAGAGGTTTTTCAGTAGTCTCGATGGATGGCATGCCCAAGTGTCTCCTTTGGAAAGGGTTCTGCATGTGCCCCATCTCGCTCTCCCTGCAATAGGAGAGTGTAGGTGGAGATCTCTCCCTGCATCCTGCACGTGGGCACCCTTTGGGGACGTTTTATGTTTCCTCACCCTCATGTGACCCTTCTGCCCAGAAACGGTCAACTCAAGTGAAATACGCAGTATAGGTGAACAAACCCATATTACCCAGAGTCTGCGTGCTACCCAGAAGCAGTTATGCAAACCCTGTCTGCCGGAGATTAAAATGTTGAGGTACGTGTGATTGTAAACCATTTATTGTTTATGAATTCACAGTCCTCCCGGATGTCCCCGGCTGCTGGATTTTGCTTATGGATCTCTGAACTAGCTGAAGGAAATGTAAAATCAAATGTAGACAGACAGCTCCCTCTTGAATACATATCCGCAGAGGCTCGGGAACACTTGTTATGCTAGCCAGGGTGTGGAATAAATTACGCTCAAGAAATTTGCTCTAGATCCACCTATTTTGGGCGGTTGGCTTTGTGTGCGGCTTTAAAGCCCCTCCTCGGGGAGCTGCCGTCACCGCGGTGCAGACAGGTGGATCTGGAGATGCACGGTCTTGCCGAGTGGCAGAGGACCAGCAGATCAATATTTAATGCGAAGGCTGCTGCAGCCCCTCACATGCATAATTTATCCCTGCTTTTGGGTACAGATGGACCTGAGTCAAGCCGTGCATCCAGGCTACAGGGGTATTAGAAGCGGGTCCAAGCGTTTCAGATTGTCCTCACCTTCGAAACGGGGCCAATTCAAAAGCCAAGCGTTCAGCCATTTCCCTCCTTGCTCCTTTGCACAACACAGAAAGAAACACTTTGGGGAGGTCTTTGAAATTCGTGTCGAATTACACTGACTTTCTCTCGTTGAGGGCACATGGCACTGTTTGTATTTCAGAACAGAATTAGGGCCCTAGAAAGAATTAAGCATTTCTGAGTTTAATTAAGTGCACTAACAATATATGAGCAAAGTCAGCCTCATAAAAGAGAACTTTATTGTACAAATTGACACAAAATAAAAGCCCTTTGGGATTAAATAGGAAAAATATATCTGAAAAACACATTATGGTGAGTAACCTAGCCACCCCAGCTCCTTTCAGTGAGTGAATATCTCTGCTTGAGATTTTTTTTTTTTTCCCCGACAAATGATTAAATACCAGTGATACGATAGCATGCAACGCGAGCATAACAAGGTATGAGCAAGAGGGATTTGCTTTTGACTAGTTAAGAAATAAGCTCACTAATTCACAAATTTATTATAAGATTAGCCTTTAATACCTGATAATCACCTTCGTCAAGGAAAATTTCTTCCCTTCAAAAGGCAAATGAAATGTATAGATGGGTCTTGAGCCAGACTCTGTGGCGGTAGACAACATTCACGAGAGGTCCAGCCTTTCTCTTTGAGCGAGCGAAGAGATAGTGTTTTAACAGACTGGGCACAGCCTTCAGCGCAGCATAACACGGTGGAACAGAAACAAGACAGGCATGGCAAAATCCCCGATGCCTTCAGATTATTAATCTCTTTGCAGAAAACAAATTTGATCTCTGTCAGACCGACCATTAATTTTGATGGACGTACTTTTAAGATCTTATGTTTGTATTTTAGCAGAGCCATTATAGCTAAATGCACAAGTGAAAATGTTTTCTTATAACGTATACAGACAAGTATTCCCATTTCAAAGGTGATGCTGTCATATAGATATAAGAACATCAGTATTTGCTAGAGTCTTGTTATTATCTACTTTGCAATAGGCCATCTGGACTTAAACTAAGAAAGGGCTCCCAATGTGTTAGGCTCATGCAAACATCTGGTGAAAAAAAGGCCTTTCCGCCCAAGGACTTTTAGCTCGAACTAATAAAAAAGGCAAAGTGTGGGAGAGGAAAAAAGGAGGACAGAGGGGGGGAAGAAAACTTTCTATAGTCCCACAACCTTTTACTAACAGATGGAAGTCTGTCTCCGGCCTCCCAGCCTAGTCCCGTTGCCAACAGGGGATGTTGCGTAGTTGCCGAGCACAAGTATATACCCAAGTCACTCACGCAACCTTATCCTGAACAGGTACAAGAGTAGCACGAGCCCTGCTGTATGCCAGAAATTAAGGTAAAGACAAATACCGATTTAAGCGTTTGCTGTGTTTCTGTTACCGGCTTTCGGATTCAAAAGCTACAGGCGGATGAGAAGATTTTATGCACGGATGTAGAATTTGGTACAAAATTCTCCTCTCTGGGTACCAGGCAGTCAAGTCAGTTTGCTTGTTCTTATCTTCCTCTGGGTGAAACAAGGATTTGAGATCATACTCCCCACACAACTTACAGACCGTGCCTCGGTTTCCCCTGAGCTGCTGCTTGCACAATCCTCTTGGTCAAGGTCAAGCCAGGAGAAATGGTACCATAGGGCCTCATGTTGCAGCTTTTCCTGCAGCAGGGGCACTCCTTTCAGTTTCCTACCTGTCTCCAGCTGTCAGTGTTTGCAGAAATTACAGGAATTTAATTGTCTTCAGGGTATCTATGTCAGGGTTTCTACGTCTCTATCGGACTGGATTGAAATAAACCAATGAATTTGCAAATGGTTCAGGAAGAAAAGGTCCAGCGGACAGAGACAACGTGTGAGCTTTGTTTCTTCGGAAGAGTTGTCCAAAAAATCAAACTCTGAGAAGTGTGGGATTTTGAGAAGTATAAAAGCATATGAAGTGTAACAAAGATTGTCTGGTTAATGAGAGAAGGAGAATAAATGATGGGATTAAGTAGAGAGGAAAGCAAAGGCCAGAGGTCAGTCTCCTCCTTGGATGACATGAAGTAAGAGATTAGGCGTTTCCATGATGGAGAATATAGCCTTCCCAAAATGAGATAGTAGCTTCGAAGTCCAAACATTAGACAAAAGCTTGTTTATTCAATTTATTAAACATATCCCAGGCTTAGGGTTCTCATTTGTTCGCTTCCTTTGGGTTTCCACACACTGGAGCAGGACACATAAGTGGGAGAGAAAGTCTGCCCCAGGATCTCGGAGTTTGGGGCACCCAGTGCTAAAGGTCTTTGTGGGGCTGGGACCGGGCCAGGTTCCTCCTGGAGAAGTCACAGGCAAACAGCTCTGTAGAAATCCACACGCTTCATTACGCCACATAGAAAACAGAGAAGCAAATGGTTTCTCTTGTCTTTTAAGTGGCAATTTCAAGGCTAAATGTGAGTGTTCTTGCACAAAGATATGGGCAAGAGGCCCTTTGGAAATCATTCAGCAAAGTTATAGAGCTTCCTGAACTTGAGCCAGGCAAAAATACGAGGACCTGAACCAAAAAGAAATATTTTATAGCTTGAATGCCTTTTACCAATCAATTTTTCCCTTTGGAAATGCATTTTTCCTCTTGTAGCTTAGATGAAAAGGTTAAAGTATGATAACAATGGATTGGAACAACCATGTTTGGCCAGGTGATAACTAAGCACTTTAGATATCCTGGTATTGGCTTTCGAGCAAACGTGGGTTTGTACATGTGTGTTACACCTACAGTTACGCGTGTAAGCACATCCTCTTTCTGTCTCTTCGTGCTATTTGTGTGTGTGTGTATATTCTTGATGGCAGCGACATGCTAAATGAACTAGAAGCCCTCTCTTCATAGGCACGCAGGGATTGCTGGATTCGAAGACTGACAGCCAAGGTGAGAGCTGATTTCTCAGCATACTCACTTTAAACCTCTTTAACAGATACTATTAGAGCTATCTCAGTTCAAATTCTTATTTTTTCCGTACTCCTGCATGCATGAGGCCCACATAAAGCAGGACGGATGAGGGTGCTGGTGCCCTCGCCTCCCTCTTCAGACTGAGAGCTACAGCTCCACAACAGTTTTCTTCCAGCCCACAGGTTGTAACAAGGAGTCGGTCACACCAGCCCGCTCTGTGACTCTGCCTGCATTATTTATTAGCTCATGGGACGGAGCTCTGTCCCTTTTTTCCACCCAGCTTTAGTGGCTGCGTATTCAGGGTCAACTCACTCGCCTCCTGTAGGGTGAGGAGAGGCAGGGATTTTCCACGCCTGCTCACCGACCGGCTCTCAGCACGCTTCCACTTCGGCATTTTTTAGGGGCTTGCGTGAACCTAGGTGATTCTTAGGCATTTGCGTGTTTAAAAAAAAAAAAAAAAAAAAAAAAAGAGCATTCCTTGCAAAGAGGCAGACGCTCTTGTGGAGCGATGGGGTGCGTCAAACCAGGTGGGCTGCACCGCGCGGTGGGGGTTTGGTCACAGAATCGGTAGTTTAAAATCGGTGCGTGTCGCAGGATGGTATTAGCACGTAAAAACAGCTAGGATGAGGAACACAGCGCACAAAACTGCAAGGCAAGCTGTTTGTAAGCCCCGTGATCACAACACAGGCCGTATGCTTCGAGAACGGAGCTAACTTTTCTTCTTAATAATCCTAACAGCAATTCCTAATAATTGGCTGATGCAATTTAGATTCACGTTCCACCTTTTCAACGCTATACTGTTGAAAATGGTCGAGGAACTTTGCCCTGAAAAAAAACGGTGATAATACCCTGATGACCTGGGACCGCTGTTGGAGAAAAGATTTTTGCCTGAAAGGGTTTCAGGAAGTTACAAAACTCCTTTACATGGCCTGCTGGATCTGCGTATGATTTCCAACGTTACACAAAATAAATACCAGGAGACCGGTGTGGTTTATACAAGAGTTTATAGAGAAAAAAAAATCCACCCACCAGCTCCCTTGCTGAGGATTACAACCAGGTCTCTGCTGCCAAGTTCTCTGTTTAGGTAAAGCATGAGAAAATCTGCCATTTTTTTTAGAGCCACAAAAGGGGTGCTACAGGGGGGGCAGCGAGAAGCTGACAGCTCTCGCTGCTTAAAAGGCAGCTGTTCCTTCTCAGGTACTATTATTAATAAACCCTAAGGTAATGTTTGCTCTGAAATATGTCTAATTGAAATAATTTACCCTAACCCTTAGAGAATTATGAAACTGTTTTCATCATGTTCACACACAGCAAAATAATTATGAGATGCCATATGGAAAAGACATCATGTGGTATATGTATTTCTGAATGTATACTTTTTGAAATGGTTCCCACAGATAAATCATATAGCTAATTTACAAAGAGGAGGTGGATAGTAGTTCTTAAGTATGCAGTTTAAGTTTAAAATGGTTTCAGGCTGGGTAAATTTACAGTGGTGATGACATGCAGTAATTGCGCTGATCACAGGACGTATATCACAGAAGATGTCGATAGCGCCATTAAGTTGCGCTGCACAAAATGGAGCAGGGAAATTCTGCTGGTGCCTCCCCGCTGTCGCCGTGTGCCACCCCTCAAAGCCTCTGCAGGTCCTGCGCGGTCCTCAGCTTGTCTTGCGGGTGAAGCGTACCCGACTGAAGCGCTGGAGGTGCTCCCCCACCATCGGGGAGTCTCTGAGATGTTTCTGGTTTGCACCTGGAAAGCTCTGAGCTGACACCAAAGCAAAAGGCAATACTCTCCCCCCATAAATCTATTCTGAGCAAAGCCCATGGGAGAAAATTTCTTACAGAATCATAGCATGGTTCAGGTTGGAAGGGACCTTAAAGGTCATCTCGTTCCACGCCATGGGCAGGGACACCTCCCACCAGCCCAGGTTGCTCCAAGCCCCGTCCAGCCTGGCCTTGAACCCCTCCAGGGATGGGGCAGCCACAGCTTCTCTGGGCAACCTGGGCCAGGAGCTCACCACCCTCAGAGTAAAGGATTTCTTCCTAATATCCAATCTAAATCTCCCCTCTTTCAGTTTGAAACAGTTACCCCTCGTCCTATCATTATATTCTTATATATCCCTCGTACTATTCGTATATTGCTGTTGCCCACTGCCCATCTCCTGAAGTTATTTCAAAAGGTTTTATTCCTAAAATCATCTGCAGTCACTGGCATTATCATGTATATGTATGATACATCTCTGTATTTTGAAGTATGTAGGGTTTGTTACGTACGGCAGCAGGATGATTCTGTAGGGCACTTCTTGGTCTTTTTCCAGGAATAATTGTGGTAGACGATGAGACATCTGAGGTTCTCTTCCTGATTGTTCAGAAGTTTTGAAGGTGCTTTTTGAATAAGGAACTCTTATTAACATTTCTAGAAATCTGGCTGGAGATCAGGCTTTCTTGTCAGACTTCTGGTAGTTCTTGTTTCCAGATGGATGGAAGAAAAATAAGAGAATAGCTTATTACACCCTTTCTGTTTCATGTCCGATTTGAAGCCAGCAAGTGAAGAAGACAGAAGGAAATCTCATTCTCTCCAGGCCACTCTCCTTATTTCTAAGGTGTTTCCAAAAAAAGGGTTGCCTCTAATTTGAGCAGTTCAGGTTAAGCCTGTTATTTTGCCTGAATTATCTCACCAGCCGCTTTTGCGATTATTTCTGCGGCGATTGGTGAAATATTTGAAAGATCTGGGATGCACAAACTAATTTAGCCTTCTATTCCGTACGAACTACGGAAATGCACTGCAGCCGCGTTGTTTATCCCCCAGTAATGACATCGTTACCTTACATTGCCACTCTAGGTAGTGTATTTGTCAACCGCCACTAAACGATGAGTACAAGGAAAATATTTACCCAGCCTCAATGCTGTGGCATGACCCCAGTAACGCCAGTTCAGGAAGATCTCGCTGTATTTCTGAGGTTCCGTGCTGCAGAAACCAAAAAAGCTTTGGCATTTCCTTGCGCGTAACACCAGTCCTCAAATCGGCGCTTTTTAGAGGCAGTAGTTGCAGTAATGGTGGTTTTAAAGGAAAAATAAAATATAAAGAAAAAAAAAAAAAGGAAAAAAGTGATATTCTTCCCCGCAAATATCTAAAGGTGGGAGTTTTCCAATACCCTCACTGAGTGCGGAGCGCTGGGGACATCCATATTTGATGACTCCCTCATCTTCCCAGGAGTAACCACATACGCTAATATTTACTCACTCTGCCTGTACAGATACAGTATCTGAATGCTGCTGATGCATTAACGTGCGAGTATTTAAACTTGAGCTTTTGTGCCACGTATCATCCCAGGGAAGCGCCTGCACTGGAGAGGTAGCCTTGCGTCCTCGTCGCCTTCTCTGTCATTCCTCTTTTTGGATGAGAAATGTGACGATCTTTCTCCGTTTCTAATGTTACACAGCCGAAAAGGCACGTTCCCCTTTTAGCAACTTCCAGTCGTTTGGTTTTATGCTCACTGAAGGTGTGTTGCATTTTGTGCTATTGAAGTGCCCTAAACCAAAAGTCACATTTTTTTTGTTTTCCCTGTGAGTTACAGTAGATTATTATTTCACTACAGTATCCGAAAGCATGAAATAGAGATTTATGATACTCTTGTGTTTTCCACTTCAGTTCATGTAATGTAGGGAAGGTAAAGTGTCTCTGGCTGCACAGTATCCCTTTTTCTTTGTGCTCTTTAGAGCAGTGTGTGCTGTGTGATTAGAGGATAGTGAGAAGGTCACTGACCAAACTTTATCTTCCACACAGTTTCCCACAGCATGTATTCCTCCTAGGGAACATTTTCTCAGCTCAGGTTATTTCCAGAAATGTTCTCAAACCATAAGAACAGTCCTTGCAGTAAAACATTTCATTCCCACTTTTTATCCTTTATCTAGCGGCGCAGTGTTGACAGCATTTATGTTTCTTCTATTGACTGGGCCAAGAACAACAGGATTAATGAGGTTGTCTCTTCATGAGTGCATTATATTTTTTTCCTCTGACCTTTCAAACATGGGAATCTTCTGTTTGCAATATTTCTTAAAGGAAGGAAAACCCCTTCTCACCGAAGTTGGTTTTGACGGGGGCTGTCTGGGTGGGAGGCTGGGTTCCCGCACACCACCGGGCATCTTCCGCACCTCTCGATGGCGTATGGGCTGAAAGGGAACTGCGAGAAAGAAAAGGAGGGGAATACCTTTGTTTCTTCTTTTTTTTTTTTTAAAAAGAATTGGCTGGGGGACATGAGATATTATAAGGAATTTCTCAAGCTTTGAAATTCTGATTATCAATCTTACGCAGCTTCCCATTGTACTGCAGGAATGCTCAGGAGATGGGTGGACGCTGCTCTGCTATTTCTTTTTATTTTTTCTTTCCAAAGGATTGCATATGTTTAGGCTGGGCAAGCAGGGGAAGGAGGAGTCGCTGGAATTGCAGCCTTCCACAGAACACTCTTGTGCTTTATCTTTCCTATTCCTGATTATTTTTGACACTGGGTAACTGGAACGCAATCAAGATAGGATCGTGTCTAAGTGCAGCAGGACAGGGAACGTGAAGAATTTTCCCAAGGATGGGAGCACAAATATCTTTAAACATAACAAATAACTTTGCACATATGACATCTTTTAGCCAACCTCCTCAAAATACATCAATTAGATAAGCTAAACATAATTAAATTTTTGCATAAGATCGTTGAGGGTGACTTATTCCCATTTTTCATCTGGGGAAATGGAGGGACAGAGAGCTGGAAAAATTCCCACTAGACCAAAAGTTGTATCTACATAGGCAGGTCTCTAACTTATTAATTTTCCCTTTACGATATTTATTTCCCCTCTTGGTGGGGAGAGAAGCACCGCAAATTTGTGTATTTACATCTTGCATCTTATCACAGAATGGCGGGGGTTGGAAGGGACCTCTGGAGATCATCCAGTCCAACCCCCTGCCAGAGCAGGGTCACCCACAGCAGGTGGCAGGAATGTCTCCAGAGACGGAGACTCCACCACCTCTCTGGGCAGCCTGTGCCAGGGCTCTGCCACCCTCAGGGTAAAGAAGTTCCTCCTCATGTTTAGGTGGAACTTCCCATGGTCAAGTTTGTGCCCGTTACCCCTTGTCCTGTCTCTGGGCACCACTGAAAAGAGCCTGGCCCCATCCTCCTGACACCCCCCCTTTCAGTATTTATAGGCGTTGATAAGGTCCCCCCTCAGCCGTCTTTTTTCCAGACTGAAGAAACCCAAATCCCTCAGCCTTTCTCCATAAGAGAGGTGTTCCAGTCCCCTCATCATCTAGTTATGGGACAGTAAGCCACATTATGGAGGAAAAGACACTTTAGTGTCATCCCTTTGACCTGCTCCTTCCAGCCTGTGGTAAATGGTGGAGAAATCTGCCTGATATTTTGGGGGAGGGAGGAGTAGAAGGGATACTATATATATGTACAGAGAGCGGTGTGTGTGTGTATACATATATATATATATATATCAAGCCCCAAATGTAATCTAAAAATAACTATAAAAAGAAGTGGAAACACGAAGGGCTTGCAACGCTTGCAGAATGTGTTTTCCATAGGTGTGTAGTTCTGCTGCGCGTAAGAAATTCCTGTGCCACGTAGGAAAAACAGCTCTTACCTGCTAGACTTGAGGGGAAAAAATACAGCGTCCAGGGGACTGTCTTGCCGAGCGCTCCAGGGCTGGCTTTACTTCGTGTCCGTGGCTCGGAGGGCCGGGATGCTGGGCTGAGCTCCGGGCAGTCGTCCAGGAGGGCCAGAGCTCAAGCACCGGGCTTAGGCTTTAAGCAAGCTGGAGACCTCTGTGTGTGGATTCAAGTCATGCTGGGACTGTGAGAGTGAGCTGAACTAGACGTGTGGACATAGCCAAATGCATCCGTGTCAGCCCTAGGAGGAGAACAGAAACAAATCTTCCTGGCTCCTTGCTTTAACGATTTAAATAATCCCACGTATTAGGTCTGGAAACGGGACAGGCTGCTTTTACAGTGCTTCAAGTTGAAAAAGTCATCAGAGAAGCTAAGACGTTTCTGAGCAACTCTTCAGAGTAATGTTTCATGAGATTTTTGAAATATGTTCTCCTGAAAAGCGTAATTCTTATATAGTGAAGTAGCTAATTTAACTGTATATTGTCCTCAGGCTCTGGCAATGGTCACTGCTCGCGAGTACCAGGGGACTAAGTTTAGAGCATGAATCTATTACATCTCTTAAAATTCGGTTTCCTGAGCTTCAGAGCTTTGGACTTTGTTGCTTGAACTTTTATTTCTTCCTTTTAGGAGTCCTCTTGTAGCTGAACTTCAATAACAAGAGAGAGCACTTAATGAATCCGTATCTGTATTTGTCAGCATCTAGGGCAGTTAAACATAATTATGATGGAGAAATTCTTGTGTTCTACTTAAGTATACATATATATATGTGTATATATAAAAAGACTATACTAATGTATGCAGAGGCCTAATTCTACTATTATTTAGCTAGAATAATTTGGCTAAAGCTAAAGAACCTGCAGTTCTCTTTCTGTTCCTTTAAACGATTGAGCTCCCTGTCGTACACTAGTAAGATATCCTCATTAGGCCCCAACTGGAAGTAATTTTGGGGTTGTAACACTCAAGACTTTAAGATTTTAAAATCCTGACACTTCAGGATTAAAAAGCAAACCCAACACGTATCTATCAGTGAACGGTGAATACATGTTTGTGTAGTTCGCCTTATTTGCATTTGTTGGTAATTAATTAAAAAACATGAGTTTAATTAAACTTGGAGTTAGGGGAGTCATTAAAATAAAAACAAAACCATTTCAGTTAAAAATGTAAAATAACGCGTTCGGTTGAGTTTAGCTGGTGGAGCTTAAGGATTTGCAGAGAAATGCCGGCGGTGGTGTAAAACTTCAGGGACTATCACACCGCACACAGTTAGAGCAGAGTTACTGAACGAGGAGAGTGGGTGTACGTCTTTGTCAGCAGATAAATTTCACTTTGCGGATACTTGAATTGAAATAATAACATTTGCCCTCAGTTTCTTTCTGGTCTGAGTCTGTAGCTAGGAAACAATAAAATCCATACAAGCCCAAAGGAAAGGATTACGGCACGACTGAAGGTAAGGTTTGTAAATAAGGGACAGAGTTAGAGGGGGGAAAAAAAAAAGATTAAGAAGCTTTAGGGCAAGAGATATGACTCATATAAAACTCAATAGTAAATTATACTTACCTGTTTATGCTATAGTTTTTCCTCTTTAAGTTCTTTTTTAATCTTAACTCAGTGTCTTCAGCATCTTTTTTTGTTTGGTTGTCTTTTTTTTCCTTTGAGAACAGCGGAAAGAGTTTGCTTTTTAAGAAAAGACGTGCTCTTAGGATGTTGAAAGTGATAATAGAAAAAAAAGATACCAGTTGATAATTAAGCCTTGAACATTTTTCCGTGGCCTGGTCTCATTGATTCTGTCCCTCTGGCAGGACTGGGCTTGTCCCACCAGCAGAGGAGAACCACCAGCAGAAATCTTGGAGTTTTTGTAGTCCGTGTTGTGAAAA
The DNA here is from genome assembly GCF_963924245.1 of Chroicocephalus ridibundus. Taxonomy (NCBI): domain Eukaryota; kingdom Metazoa; phylum Chordata; class Aves; order Charadriiformes; family Laridae; genus Chroicocephalus; species Chroicocephalus ridibundus. The sequence continues at coordinate 4,163,705 of NC_086290.1, read as the reverse complement.
CTCGCAGAGATGTTTCTGTTTGCTCGGTGGCCTAGAAGTGAAACCTTTCCACCCTCTCAGATTTCAGGGCTTGAGTGAAGGTCTCCCAAAGCAGCGCTCACTCCCATGTACAGGTCAGGCTCGTTGCCTACGTGGACCTTCATGCGCTGCTGGGCACCAGCTCCAGCAGCTTGTGAAAGGTACAGGAGGTAACACCACTGCTGTAAGGCGCTGTGCTCTTGGGGTTGGAGAGCTACTGAAATAGGACTAATTTTGGTCAAACTGCCTCAGGATTAAGATTTCGTGGAGGTATTTAAAAGACGAGTAGACCTGGTGCTTAGTGACGTGGTTTAGTGATGGTTTTTGTCAGTGTCAGGTTGATGGTTGGACTCAATGATCTGAAAGGTCCCTTCCAACCTAGGCGATTCTAGGATTTTCTACTTTATTCTTCACCCAAAGTATTTACTTTGGGGAGGAAAAAATTAGGATAATGGAATGTAATACTTGCTAAAAAATTCCTAGTTGTATTCATCAGACTCATTTTGCTATGAAATTAGTATAAAACATCTCAGTAATGAGTACGAAACGCGTACAAGTAATGTTATATTAATTTGCCTAGAGGTGGTTTTAGAGGGTGGCTTGGCACCCGTGTGCAGGGTGTTGGTGGACAACTGCTTATGTGCAAAGGGCCAAATTTAAAAAAACAAAACAAACCAAAACAAAAAAACCCACCAAAATTATGTTGCATCTCGGAGATGAGAAACCATCTGTGGGCACCTGCTGCCCGGACCGCTGGACAGGAGGATCCCACTTTAGCAAAACACCTGCACCAGCCGCGGTGCCGGGGAAGGTGGCCCTCGCACAGACAGCAGATGCTCCACAGCTGAAGGCTTTCAAAGGAGACACGTTTAGAGCCCCCCAGCCTTATGAAATAACTGAATCATACATAAATAGTCTTTAAAGGCAGCATTGTCTGCTTTAAAGGAGAAAAAAAAAAAAGGGAAAACGAAGTGGGTTTTTGTGTGTGGGTAAAGTAAATACGGTTAGAAATACATGACTTGTTAAGAGCTTTTTGAGGACCCCACACTCACAAAATCTTTTAGGTCATGTGTTTGCTTTCTGAAACATTTGGTAAGTAATAAGTGCCAAGGGACTATATGCACTCCATCTGGAATTAGCAGATTCTTCTTTGTTCAATTGTTCCTAAATTTGGAACCAGCCGACTTGCTTAAAAGTATTTTGATTTTTATTTTAAATAAATACGGGAAATAAACATAGCCCAGGACCCTCAGAGAGGTACGTTATTAGTCTTCTCCCTGCCTCCACGAGCCATGCAAGTCTTAAAGGAGCATTTGCCAGTTTTGATGTTTTCTATGGGTTTATGGTAACAGTTTGTTTGGAGTGGCCCATCATTTTTGTTTCCTTTTTATAAATAGTATCAAAGAAATCAGAGATGGAAAAAGAACTATTAGGTCATTAAATCCATTCCACTGCCAATGCAGTCTTGTTCTCTACAGTGTATTTTTTCCATTTCTTTGTCCAGGTTAAACTTGGAATTAAGTTTAAGAGCCTGTAGGTCTAATGAGAGGTACAAGAGCGAGTGGAGATTTTACTCTTTTCTTCTTTCCTTACTAGACAAATATCTCATTTTTCATCTCCATCTTCCCTACATAAGGAAAAGACATGTCAAAAGATCAAGTAGATACTTTCTCTTTGCAGGTGTTATAGATTACTACCTCATCCCTGTAAAAATTTAAGTTTTACTTGGGGAAAGCAAAAAAGGAAGAGAAAAGCAACACTTCTCTTATCTTCCCTGATGTCCTATAACACCAAAGAGTAAGAGTCTGAGACCAGGACACCTGCTTGTCCAGTAGGCTTGTGAAAGGGGACTGTGTTTCCTGTCAGACCTTTAAAAACTTTTTTCAGAGAAAGCTTCTTTTAAAACAAATGCATTTTGTTTTACAAATACATTTGAGCGAGTGCTTCAAGGAATTGAAAAAAGCACCCTGGAATCACCCAAAGTTGCACCAAATTCATGATGCGGAATTCAGCTGGAGGGCTATTTGACGCTGAAAATGTTTGTCAACGAAAAGCTTGCAAATCAGCGCTCAGAAAGGTTGTCCAATGCCATTGCGTTTGGCATACGAAGAATTATTAAGAGGTGCAGATCTGTAGATCTGGGATCACAGCCTAAGATATTGAGCCTGTGTATGTTGGTCCGCTTCCATGGATTCGAGTGGAACGCTGCCTGTTTACAATAGCTGGGGATGGATGATCCCGCTCTCCACCGGCTGCAGAGAAAGCTTAGGGAGACTCGCTTTCCTAAGCCAGAGCTGGCCTTCGTGAACTGTGTCTTACGATGCATTACAGAGCAGGATCAAGGTCTTTATCTAGTTCACGGTTGCTCAGAATTTTGTTTCATCCAACATTTGTTCAAAATACAAGCAAACATTTTATTTCTGCTTCAAGCTTTCCTACAAGTGGAAGTCGTGGAGCACAAGCAGATACATATTTTCTGCATGGCTACAAGGTCTTTTTATTTGGTCTAGATACACATCTGTAAGTATTTTACCAACTCATGTATTCATATATACTGTAAGTCAAAGGAGCTTAAGTTTTCACTTCCTGCACTGAGTCGCAGTCATTCTGTTTTGCAGGTTGCTTCCTACGCACTGCGTTTCAGCAGCCTAAGGGCTTCTCTAAATCATTATTCTGCGCTTTCCTAGCAAGAAGGAACCAAAAAGTGAAAGATTTAGCATGGGCTAGGCAAAACCTAATCATAATCTCTTCTACCTCTTTTCCTATTCCAGTCAATCCTCATTCTGAGGATCAAACCTCTATTTTCCCTCTGCGGTTGAGAAGGTATATTAGCATGATGAATCACAGAATGGTTTGGGTTGGAAGGGACCTTAAAGATCATCTAGTTCCAGCTCCCCTTCCATGGGCAGGGAGACCTTCCACTAGACCAGGTTGCTCAAAGGCCCGTCCAACCTGGCCTAAATGTCAGCATCACTCAGCTGCGTCTGTTGAAGATACCAACGTTCCGGCTTGGCCCACGACAGTTCTGATCTATCCTTTTTAAATCTAAGCCTGGGAAGACGAGTTCAGGGAGTTTCATCAAACCTTCATGGAGACCTAAGTTGTGTGCACACACCTTAGATTACTACACTTTAATTCTTAAAGCAAACAAGCTCTCAGCTTTAAGGAATATAGTACCACGGACTACTCGCTGTAACTAATACATGTAATTATATATATAATACATACATATGTTTATGTTAGGAAATATTTAGTAGAATCTTGTGCTTTGAAAAGTTAGTAATTTGTTTTCTTCAGTACCTGCAACCTGAGTAAATATATCTGCTCAAAAAGTATTAGTAATTGGGATAATTTTCCAAAAAGATTTTTTGGTGGCAAGAAAAGAAGAAACATTTACTCTTGTTCACATAAAAATGAATTAAACCCTTGCCATTAACGTCTATGGGAGGACAGAATCCCAAATTGCTATATAAATGGGAGACCAGTGGTTTCTTTTTGTTTCTGGTTATTATTTATAAATTCTGAACAAGCAACTTTGTTATGAGACTAAACTTATTATTTGCAACTTGTAAATCTTTTCGACAATGCATATGTTCATACTTTGCATTTAATAGTCTCCTTTTAGGAGACTACAGGAGTTTCTGTCATTTCATTTATAAAAATTACCAATAGGTGGGCAAAGCCTTAGTAAAAGATGGTGAACCACAGAGAGCAAGCAGAAATGTTGGGTGGTGGATGAAGCAAATCTAAATTTTAAAACAAAAGCAAAGGTTAGCAAAGTTCCACTCTCAGGAGCCGTGGTTTCCTTTAACGGGCTTGAAGGCAAGGCATTTTGGCAGGTCAGGTTATCGCATTGTGCTATAGTTAGAACTACTGACTGGTTCTTTGCTGTTGTTTGTTGAGATGACTAAAGTTGTCATTTTTAATTAGCTTTATGCTCTTCTCAAAGGCTAATTACTTTACTTTTTATCAAGAATACTTGATTGGTAATGACAAGGGTGCCATGGTTACGTATTTTTAGAGAATTCCCCAACCTGCACAATTACATGATTTTCTGTTCCCCCTGGATTCTTTGTGCAGTAAAGCCTTCAGTAAAAATAATGGTTAAGAAAAATACATATTTACGATTGATACCAGCAGGAGAAAGTATCTCTTGATTTTTTTTTTTTTTTTTTTTTTTGGCAAGAAGGTTATAGCTAATGTATTTAGTCAGTGTAAAAACCCATTACACTTAGTTTACCTCCCTGTCAGTGACACTAGTGCCGCTCTATTACCTTGGCTGAAGTTACCTCAGGCAAACTGAATTTGAGACGGGAAGGCTTTCTTTTTCCCTCTGACTTGTCTATAGTCGCGCATCTTCCCTGGGCATCGTGGAAATCTGGCCTGACTCAACTGCATCCTTATTTCAAATTACACAGACACTGAATTTTGGAGAGCATTTACCTCCCTGTTTACCAGAATTTGGTTAAAAAGCCCTTGAGATAAGTGCAGTAGGTTCCGTTGCACGTGAAATCTCGCTTTTCTTTAGCCACCTATGGATTACTCTAATTTGTTCTCACTTGAAGCAGCAGCAGCCCGAAAGGTGACGCTTCTGCGAAGGGTCCCTCGAGGCAGGAGGCAGTGATGGGGGACATAAATACTCCTCTGACATTTTTTAGAAATACAGTTGTACCCAGAGAATCGCTACTTTACTCCTGTTCTGCAACGCATAAATACACGTCAGATGTGCGGTAAACCAAATTCTCTCAGGAGCTTGTCCTGAAAGAGGAAAAGACACAATGATTTAGAGTCTACATCTGCAGCTCTTGCAGCTGCTTTGGTCCCTGCTGCTGGAGGAGAATTCCCTGCATCAACAGCCTCTTGACGCAGGGTCTTAGAGCAGTTCCTGAAGGAAAGGCCCAAGGGAACGCAACGCTGCTGCTAACCTGCTGGAAAGGCGAGGAGGGGGCAGCTTGATGAAACATGGCTGTTCCTGCCATCCGGTGCCCCATCTTGCATCACCTCTTCTGCCGCTTTGCAAGTGGGAGAGGACTCCCCGACGATTACAACTCTTGTCTCATTCTCCAAAATCTATTCGGAGCAAGATTAGATTGCGTAGCTTCCTAAACCAAAGGGAAGGTCTGCGTGGTGGGGAGATGGCATGGACCACCTTCGTACTCAAGCTCGCAGGAGGAGATACCGAAGGGTGTGCTTGGCTGTGAAGGCCTGCTGGAATGTCTTCAGTCGTAGGGAACACATGTGGGACATCTCTGGAAAGAGGCAGCGGAAGATATGAGGATGTTCTGGAGCGAAGGCTTGCACAACCCTTGTGTTTTGATGTTATTCTTCTTGGCGATAGATGGGGAATATACCAGCTCCAGCTACTGCAGCAGTGCAGTGTGATTCCTTGCAGTCTACGTGTAAAAACACCTTCTTAGTAAGCATCTCATCTCCTCAATGAGCTAGTAAATCATCTATGACTTCAGTAATTAAAAATAAGTTCTTATTGCTTTTTACTTACGTCAGCACCGCAGAGCAATAAGCGAGACCAGTAAGGTAGGCTGGCAACTACTGGGACTCTGGGAAACGGGCTCTCAGCTCCCTGTTCCTCTGCTGCAAGGAAAATAGACAGGACTGGATCCTGAAGGTATTGAATGCCTAAATCCTATGGAATTCAATGTAAATGGGTGGCTAAATACTGTGAGGATCTGCTTAATCAATCTACACCTTAGCTCTTCGTTTGTCCTATAACAACTCTTCCCTACTCACAATAAAGTATAATAATAAACATGTTAAGGAAAACAAGGTGCTCAGCTACTGTTATCTCTGAATATATATATATATAAAAAAAAATAAATCTAAGCAAGACACCATGGTTATTTCTGGTTTGTGAGTCTTGATTATGTAGTAGTTTTGGATTCTAGAGAGAAGTGTTTACCTGCCTGTTGATGAATTGATGGTTGTATTCACCAGATATAATCGGGCCCTAATTTCTTCTCCAGAAGTTCACTAACAGCAAGAATCAGGGAGCAGGTAAGGATGCAGCTCAACTTTTAGAAATCAGACTAAAAAGTATTATTTTTTTTAAGGCAAAACTGAGCCTTTTTCACTTTCAGGGTAACTTTCAGCATCTCGGCTTTCTATGCAGAGCCTTGCTTCCAGTATAAATAAATGATCCCACATTCCGTCATGATAACATATGCTCATGCAGAGCTCAAAATTAGAAGGAATATGAAGTGTTCTATTAATTGCATGAATGTTGATTGTTAAAATCATGTGCTAATTGGTAATATCTGTGTGCAGTAGGTTCCCGCAATATGTGTTAGATTACATTAACTGCGCTTGTGACTCAGATATCAGGCATTATGCGTTTTATAGAAGGATTTTTTTAAAACTTTGTGTAATTAGGTTCTATAGATTATCAGCGTAGAAAAATTAGTAGAAGACTGTGTAAAGGGCATGTGAAGTTAGAGACATGAGGAATACTGAACTCTAAAGATGCATCTGCTCCTCTTTCTCATGGTGTGCGTTCCCTCATGTACTCTCCAAAGTAATTCTCACGTGTTTGTCTTGAGGTAATTCCCAGGGAATCAAGTACGAGCTCTTTCTCACTACCATGGTGATTACCATATACATTTAAAAGTTACCGTCTTTTTTGAGTCAACTTTCTCACTTTTCAGTCTTTTCCTTTGCATCCCCCAGGCTTTGATCCAAGAAGCATTGAGGTACGTTACAGATAAATTAGATTATCGCCGTACTCACCTATCAGTGGGGAAGTTGAGCATACTTAGCAACATGACTCTCCTGTACCAGATGTGCTTCCTCTCCTTTCCAAATCCCTAGGGAAAATTTCATATGGATCCGTTTTGTTCATTGATGTTTTAATTTTATTGAGTGCCACGACTATTTATTAAAATAGGCAAGGTAGAGGGAACTAAAGCTTGAAGCTAAATATGGTAAGTGATGAGTGTTTTTCGGGAAGCGTGATGGATACTTCCACCCTCTGCATGGCTTAACGCAGCTTCACTGTGGCGAGGGAGCGGGAGATGAGCCTGACGCGAAAGCAGGGGGATGCAGTCTGTAATACCCAATGCATATCATGTTCTGTGGTCATCCTCTTTATAGCAACAAATTTATTCACGCGTTCACATTTTTGCACAAGGAGAACATTGGCCTTTGCTTCAATATCTACATCCAGTGCACCCAGGCTGCTCCTAGCACTGCAGTTGCCTCTGCGGCGCATCCTCCTCCTCCTCCTCCACCGCAGCAAATGCACTCAGCGCTGGCAATGGCTGAAATAAGCTTTTCCCAGTCCTCCCTGGACCGAGCCCCAGTTTGAACTCCTTTTTCATATGTTACTGGACTGGAATGAAGTTCTTGAGTTAGGCGGGAGGGCTGGGGCTCCTAACTCACCCAGATCTTCCGTAGAAAACGTCCACAGTGGTTTCTGCTGAATATTACCTGGCCCACAGGCTGAGTTGGAGACACTCTTAGAAATCAATGACGATCACTCCTCTAACAAACGATCTTCTATCTAAATTTCCCCCCACCCTGTGTAAATCCACTTGTATTTTGTGTGGGTTAGGCAGATTTTGAGGCCAGTTCGGTAACACGCGCGGGCACCATGTGTGTGCCCGCTGTGGAGTTAGCTGGTGGGAAGAGGTGAGCTCAGGCCGCCCGAGCGTCCTGTGGTGCGTGAGCCATAACCCAGCAGGTGCTTTTTGGTGTATGCTGACTTTAAATGGTATATAAATTCTTTCAATGAGCACTTTTCTTACAGTGATTACATTTTGAGGGACTAAAATAACTGAAGAAAGGTCAAAACCAGTCACACTTACCCAGTGAAAGGTGTCGCTGGAGCCCTTCCCTGGTTAATACCTACTATTACTTTGGGAGATATACCCTCAACTCAGGCACGTTTATGTATTCTCCCAGAGGAAGACTGAAAATAACAATGATTTAAAAAAATTATTTGGATAAAGATCAGACAGCTTTTTGTGGTGTTAAAAAAAGAAAAAATTTAAATGCTTTAAATGTTTGATGGGTCGCATTGAGGAAAATACTGAGAATGAAACTGTTCTAAGTGGCATAATTTTAATTCATTTTACAGTGGACCAACTTGGTAATGATGCAATGAATTAAACCAGGTTGTCTGAGAGGAAAAATGGATGCAGTTTTGGTAAAGAGAGCATTTACAGAAGTGTTAGAAGTCTTGAGTCTTATCAGAGCTATTACTCTAATATCTGTTGATTTACTGATCTTGAAACAAGCAAACCTCATGGGTTCAAGAGCTTAATGTTAAAGGCACACTTCATCAGTTGTCCTGAGAAACGCAACAGATTTAAGAGGAAATCAGTTTTAGCCCCCATCCAAAATGTTGACACTGAATCAAACAGAGCATGAACTATATTCACAGTTTTAATTAAAAGAAAAACTGACAAATTACTAACATTCTAGTGTTCAGAAGATGGTTATCTGTTATAGAAATATTTTTTCTAATGTACATGCTCTCATACATGAAATAGTTTCTAGATTTATTTTATTATAATTGTAAACTATGGCACAAATACTTCATCTTACCTACTTAAATAATGTTTTCCAATTTCTTAGCAACCCTTCCTCCTCCTCCCTCCCCAACTCTGACTCACAAAGTGATGCATGTAAAAGGATGCACAAATTTAGTAGATGAGATGACCACTGGAAATACATGGAGAAACTAACAATTAAAAAAAAAAAAATTAACCAGAAGGAAATTGCTTACTAATTTTTAAGATACAAAAGTTAATCTAAAATGACTACCAGCCTTCGAAAGGTTAACTGTCAAATTAAATAACAGGGACATAGAGTGGTCACTGGCTACCTGGGGGAATAAGCTGTTAAATTACTTCCTTCAATTCACATAATTTACAAAGAGATTAGCTCCTCATGTCTCTGCGGAAACTTTGCATATTCCCGGGAAGGTTTTGTTCCCCCCAAGCCCACCAGGGCCCAGCCGTTGGTGGGAGCATCTGGGGTAACCCATGTACGTTTCCGAGGAGGTAAAAGCAAATTGGGGACCAGGGCAAGTTGTCACACTGTGGGGAATAATAAAAATAAGGTCTCTTTAATTTCCTTCAGACAGTTAAATAGCTACAGGTCGTTATGTCCTGAGAGCGGCCGGCTTGCGGGCGCGGGTCCCCGCTCTCCACCAAAGCCCCAGACGCAAGGGGTGGGAATGGGGCAAGGGATGGGACGGATGAAAGGTAGTTTCCCCACGTAGGGCTCGGGTTTGAGAGTGGCCACGTTGCTGGTGAGAAGTGCCCAGAGCTGTTTGCTGGGTTCTGTGGCGCTGGGCTGGGCTTTGTGCAGAAGCAGGAGAGGTCTGGTGCACCCAGGACTGAAGGACGTCACTCGTTTTAACAAAGCCAAAGGGAATCCAGGACAATGCTGGATGCCTTATTGTGGACTGTTCTTTTCCCGTTATTCTTTGTTCCATTGTTTCAAGCTCGCGGGAGTTGGCAGCTCGGGAGGAGATGTCACCACATAGCTTGCTGTCCTCGAGAGCCGCTCCAGAGGATGGCTGAGGTCCACAGAGAGGCTGCGGTGGCCCCAAATGGTCTGACGTCTGGCCCGAAAATCAGGCAGCGACTTCGGTGAGGAACCGAATAGCAAGAACATTTACACCGATAGCGAGAACAAGGGGGCTGCTGCCAGTTGGCTCGCTGACGCTTCAAGCGCGCCGGCGGTGGGAGAGGCGCAGATGTCTGAGAGCAGAAGCAACATCTTCCCAGCACCGTCTGCGCGAGGTGCTGCTCTCGCCAGATCTCAGAACTGCCTTTTCCGTAGGTTGCCCCAGCAAAAGCCTGGGAAACCAACGGGGCCAGTGGGGCCAGAACTGGTCCCAAGGGTCACTTCTCGCTTTTCCCTTTCGTGGGCTGTGCGTGCAGTCCACATGAGCATCGGGGTAGGCTGGTTCTTGCTCGTGTCTGACCATATAGTGAATTTCTCAGGCCATTTTTAAATGTTTTTTGCTACCTGCCAGGCCACTGGACTGGCAGAAATGATTTCTCCCCTCCCTTCAAGAGCAATGGTTTCCTGCTGTTAATCCAAAGCATAATAAAACCTTAAATATATACTGTGAAAAATGTTATGCCTACTTAAGCAAGATAGTTCCCTGTAATAGTGTGCCATAAAGCAATCTGAAATGTTTATTGTCTGTTCCCCAACTGCAGTTTTATTTCTTTTTAGCAGTTTTGGTGTCTACAGGATTTTCTCCACATTGAAAGTTTCAAAAGAAGTTTTTCACTTTCCCTGCATACACAGGGATTATTCGCACAGCAGATCCTGCTGCCACTGCAGAGACGTACAACCTTTTTTTTTTTTTTTAAATATTCCAGTTTCCTAAACTTTTTCTAGGAAGAAAAATAAACAACAACATCATTTAAATCAATAACAAGCCTTGATATGATAGGCTTTAAAGGGCAGCCTGACTTCCAACGGAGCAGATAACGTTAAACAAGATGTCTTTTGTAAAGGCTGAAATAGGAAATCAGGAAAAGAAAAGAAAAAAAGAAAAGAGCAAAAGAAAAGCGAAAAGAAGAAAAGAAAAGAGGAAAAGAAAAGCAAAAAGAAAGAAAAGAAAGAAAAGAAAAAGGAAAGAAGAAAAGAAAAAGGAAAGAAGAAAAGAAAAAGGAAAGAAGAAAAGAAAAAGGAAAGAAGAAAAGAAAAGAAAAAGAAAAAAGGTTAGGGGGTGGTAAAGATGTTGCTGCTGGATCTAGCTCCAGAGACACAATGTGTATTTCATTGCCACGAATAAACTGTATCCAGGGAACAAGCAAATGAAAAAGTGAGGACAGGAGATATCTTATTTTTGTTGTTTGTTTCCAAAGAGTCCACCCCCACATAGGTCACTTGGAATTCATTTGTCTACATCCTGGACTGCACGTAGGGGAAAAAAAAAATGCCTGGGATCTGAGAAAGAGGAATGCGATAGGGCATGGGAATCACAGCGTCACGGTGGTCACCAGAGCATAGTTTGGCTCGTCTTAAAACAAGCAAGCACCGTTGGACCTCTGTAATACTAGCAAATCGGCCGTGCTATCGGGCTACCTATCAGGGGCTGAATGCTTGAGAAAAAGTGTGTGGGTTTTTAGACGGAGCCTGGGGCGTTGGAGGGCTCTCGGAGCTGCTGCTTTCCTCTTGACATCCAGTACTACTCGGTGACCTCGGCAACAATCCAGTGTACTGTTACAGTTCATTTCAATAATTAAACAGTTCAGGGATGGCAGAGCTTTCTTCTTGTCAATAGAAAATCAGGGCTGCAGTTTGCTGCTTTCCCCCCCCCCCCCCCCCCTTCCCCTTTCCCTCTGCTGAAATCAGAAGTGTTTGTTTTTAATTATATTAGCTAGAGACAATTAATTTCACAATCCGAACAAAAAAATGTTTTGCGAGAAGGACTGGCAACTGGTAAATGCAATTATTATTGTAGCACATTTTCAAAGGAAGAGATCTCAGCTCCAACAAAGTCATATGTATAAAATTTCAGTCATATAATATACTCTCAAACAGCAGATTTACTCTGCAAAAGATGGGAACTGCTCTCCCATCTGGAGCTATGTTCTGTTCATGCCACGTGGACCCATTTGATACCCGCTCCGAAAAAAACACCAGCCAGCAAAATAAACCACTGCCCATCAGCTGCTCCAAATAATTGCTTGATATGCCCCTTTAAACTTGCCTTACGTAGAGATGATTAATACCAGCCCCCTTTTAAGCGCAGCCTTGCAACAACAACTCCAAAAAAAAAAAAAAAAAAAAAAAAAAAAATCCCTCTCTGTGCAAAAAGGCAGCATTTACGTTTTTTGCTGCTTGAGCAAAAATGAAAATAATTCAGCTTGATGTCGGGGGTGCCTTGCAAAATTTCCTACCATTAAAAAAACTATTTCTCGAGGAGCTGGCTGTGCCCCTTTCGTTGCCCATCTGGCTCCCTCCCAGCTGCTCCCTGGCTGACTCGGTGCTATTCCGCCACCAGCGTGGCGGGAGCTGCTGCTCTCGCCGCTATCGCTGGCTCTTCTTCTCAGCGTTGGTCCGCAGGATTGCTAAGGCCACAGCCTGGCCTCGCTTACCCTGATTTGCTTTTATGGGATTGGGTCAAAATGCTAGGGATTTATACCGCTGAGGCGAAGTGCAAAATTTAACTCTTGGGGTGGGGAGTGCTGGAAGCGTTTCAGGTCCGTGGGGAGCGTTTTCTGCCAGCCCCGGTGACAGCCATGCCGGCCCCTGTGCTGATCCACAGCCGGTTCCTACCGTCACACTCCTATTGCCTTGTCCACGCTCGTTTTACACGCCTCACGGAGTTTTTACCTTTTTTTTCCATTTCCTACCAGTGTCATTGACATAAGAATATTAAACTGAAATATACTGAGACATCGCTTCTTTGGGGCTGGTATCCGACACCCTTATTCACAGCAAACAGTACTTCATTTCCCAAATAGCTTAATCCTTTCAGTGGGGCGGCTGCAGAGGGAAGGCCGGATCCACAAAAGGGCTTTGACATAGCTTCGCTTAAATTGTAGGCTCGCTAGATTACCATAGCTCGAGATAGGAGTTAGCGAGCCTTTTGCAGGGTGCATGGAGAAAGTTAGACATCACAGAGGCGGGAAGCACAGCTCTGGGAATCTAACCAGAAAAATGCATTTATTCAACAGCTAAAGCATCCCGATGGAGGAAGCACCAATCCTTGGCACCATGGTGGACACCCCTTTGCTTGCGGTTCAGCCCGGGCAGGATGCTGGGGCCTCGTGCGTCCATGCAGCATCTTCACTGTGTAAGTACGGTCCCCCTCGGTGAGAAACCAGGCTTCGCTATCGTGATTTCCCAGGGGGAACCCAACCCCACAGAGCCCTGGCCCTGACCCAGCGAAAGGGAAGCTTTCACTTTATGTGGGTGTAGCCGAGTCCTTGAAGCAGCCCCAGGCACAGAGCAAAAGCAGCTCCAAGAGAAGCGTGACTTGCCGTGCTGTCACCGGGGCAGGATGCGGGCAGCGGCAACCTCCGTTTCCATCCCTTTTTGAGGCTGTTAAAATCCTTTACGTTAAAATAGTTAATGTATATATCCAACAAAATTCTGTTAGCTGCCTGGCAAGCTTACTTGTCAAAACAAAGCCATCTACGGACTCCAAGCGCCAAGTAGCCGCTGTATGAGGATCATTTTCTGCCTTAAAGGTCTAAACCAGGAGTTAAACGCAGACCTGGCTTTAAGGCACTAGGCTGCAGGTAAGGTTATCAGCTTGGCTTTTACGGGTCACACTTCTACGTCCAAGCGTGGTGAACCCCTTACGTAGCGAACTGGCCTTAGGTTGAAGAGCAGGGTAAAAACATCCCCTGTGGACCAAAATTCACAGAGAGCGGAGAAAGGGCTACCCACCAAGAGGCAGTCACTTGCGATGGAGCTGCTCTTGCTTTCAAGGAGAGCTCCCCAGAAGCCTGGTGATCCGTACCAACCTCAGAGAGACCATCCTTGCCCTTTTGACTATGTTTCTAATTCCTCTGCTTGCTCTTTTTAGGGGGAAAGTAGGGAGGAGAAAACCTTGCAAAGCTGAAATGAAATATTAAGTCTCTCATTCTTTCCAGGTAAATGCATGCCAAATCTCGCAACGATGTTGGCAGGCTCCCAAAGTTGCAAAATAATGAAGAAAACGTTGAGTTTGGGACTTTGTGCCCATTTTAGCAACATTCCTTGTAAGTGCAATTAAAGCTGCCACCGATTTGACCTCAGGAAACACAGCAACTCTAGAGATAAAATGGAGAGGTAAAAAATAACTTAGAGAGGGTTTCGAAGTATCATCTTATTTCTGCAATCTCATTCCTAAAAAAGAATAAATAATAAAATTATTATTTAGGGGCCATGGGCGTTCTAGTCTGCACATCCACGGTGGGTCAGGGCTGGCAAGTCCAACATGAGCTGTGATGCTTAAAAGTTACATTGAGCATCTTTTGGGGGTATGCTACACCGATTTGGTCTATGGAGATGTTCCTTACCACTTGATGTAGCTTTTGTCCACATCGGGACCACCTGGGAGGTTATCTGCCTAGTGCCCAGACCTGCCTTACCACAAAGGAGACCCTAACCTTGTCTGAAGATGGGACAATATCACTGCGTAGAGAGGCATAAAGGTAGTTTAAGGACACTTAAGTCTTGCTGCCACTTGCTATTACCATTATTGATGAATAATGTTATTATAGAGAGAGGCCTCTCAGCGTGAAAGCATTTTTGTTATTCTTTGGTCACTGCTATCATATTTTTTGCTCATGACAGATGCAACTTTCCTGGCTCCAGAGGTAGTGAAAATAAGACATAACATATTGCAAAAAGTTCTGAAAACAAAACAACTGGAATTCCCACGTCGTAACCCTGTTCTAACTATAATAGGCTGAAACCAAAGTTTGTGAGCTTTTATCCTCGAGGATATTGCGCAGTAAGGTACAAAATGTTGGAGTAAAGACTAAGAAGCAGTCTGGTCCTGGGCATCACTGTGGTGGCCTTATAAAGACCTATAAAAGGATTATTTTAGTGATTTATTATTTAAATTGATTTCTACCTATAGACCAAAGAAAGATTGATTTGCCTCAACTGAGTTGCCTGAAAATCTGTTGGAAATTGCAATGCTGAGGAGAAAAAGAGTCTCCTTAGGACACACTGTAGACAAGGAGACTTGAGCCTCCTGCCATGGGTTTCAGTGGTAGGCTCAGACCCACTGAACTCTGGTTGTCCCCCTCAAAGTGACACAGACAAAACAGACCGGCAAACCAGAAGTTTATAGTTAGATGGTTGCTTCTTTTGAAGTCAGGAATTGCAATCCTAATGACATGATTACAGCACTGAAAAGTGATCTGAAGTAATAAAACAGAGGATATTTACCTTGAGGACAGTTGTGTTTTGTTGTATATTTAAGAGAAATAACATGTTTGGCTGAGACACTTTTAACACATGGCTTTTTTTTTTTTTTTGCCTTTTTTTTTTTTTGACATGTAAAGGTTTCCAAACAGAATGACTCATAAGAACAACGCTCCAATTCCTGTTTCGTTAGCTGCCTCACTAGATGAGCACCGAGCTGCTGGGAAGACAGGAGCCACTGCAAACGTGGTACTACTTACTAACCAGCAACTTTAACTTTTTGGTGCTTCAGATTTATTGACTTTTTTTTTTTTTTTCCTAGGCTTCTGGCTGTGATGCGATTTGTGCCAACAAGCAGGCGTTTGTCATTGTTTGACTGCTAATAGCTGAGCAATGTATTTAGCAGGGGTGAAGGAAACTGGCTGGGTAGGGACAGAGGAACAAGGCTGGTGGGGAACTTCTGATCTCCAGGTCCCCCTACCTGCTGCTGCACTTCACTTAATTGCTTTTCAAAATTTAGCTAGGTACTACTTGAGGTAAGGCAAGTGTCCTGACTCCTCCGTTCCTGCAGTGAGGATGCACCACAGCCTCAGTTCTCCGTTGTTTGAAGGCCTTCTCTTAATTTACATTACAAATACTTGTATGACTAATTTGTACCCACTTGCTTTTTCTTTTTCCTACTCTCTCCTCTCCAGAGCACTCTTTAGCTGGAATAATGTTTTCTCCTCCCTGGTGTTTACAGACCGATAGGTTCACTAACAGTGACCCCATTTTCTTGGAGCTTCAGCTAAACTAAAGCTAAACTTCAGCTAAACTGCACCATACGCTATATTTCAGAGCAAACTCTACTAGCCCTCTACCGTGAGATTTCCACTTCATTCTGGAAATTATTCACCTGACACACCCTGAGGTGGCTCTGCTTTTTTTACAAGGTTCCATTAATGTCTAAAAGTTATCAACTAATAAACTCAGATATATCTTCTCCTTGTCACCTCCTGCTCGTGTTGGTTAGAATGAAAATTAACCAGTTTGTGATACATCACAGTTCATAAAAGTTTTCCTGATTTTTCATGTATCTCTGGCTTTTCTACTTCTGGCTGTGACCAAGGGCAAGAAATCGCTTCCCCTGAGTCTGATCCTGGAGTCCCTCGTTCAAATGAAATGTTCATTCAGGTCCAAGGGACTTTAGCCTGAAATGGAGACAGTCGGCAGAGATCTCTGCTAGCCTTTCTTTTAAGATATTGCCTGGAATCTGTGTCCACGTGTCACTGGGAGCAGCTTCACCCACCTCACCCACCCACTTCACCCAGGAGCCAAGGTAAAGCAGTTCCGACGTTATTGATTTATGTTCGTGCACACTATAATGATGAAAATGTGACAATTGTAAAATCATGCATAAACCAGTGTTTGTCTTCCACCAGGAGCTGGGAAATACATAAAGCTCTTCTACATGAAACTATTCTATGGGAATAGAAGGGGGCATTTCTCCTGCTTCTGCAAGGTGGCACCTCTCCCATTCCCTTTACCAAGGCCGAGGTTAATGCACTACTGTTCGTTCTTGGCGTGGTGGTATCTCCCATGTGTACCTCTAGAAACAGAGGCCAAGCAAAGAAAATGTCATGGGCAAGAGCAAACTTGAGACTTGGTCTTCTCTGTTTTAGAAGCCAACACTTCCGCCGGCTGTAGAGGGACAGCAAATTCACTCTTCATCCCCCACCGGTAAAAACGTAAAAGAGAACTTCTGCATTTTTCATTCTTTAGATGGAAGAAGCCGTGGAAGAGGATAATAGGGCCTTGAAGAGAGACTGCAGAATTTGGTTTAGGGTAAGTCCAGTAAACCCAAAAGAGGAAATGGAATTTAATAAGGGAGTTTTCTCTTTTTATTATGCTTCCCACATTCCAGCACTTCAGATAATAATCTGCTTCGCTATTTGCTTTAGCCAAAATCAGAGAACATCTTCTAAACCATAGTCATGATGGTAGAGTCCTGCGTAAATTCCTTTTGTGCTAACCGTGTCAGCCCAGGTACTGCATAAACATCCCTCATCTCAGTAGCTGATTCTGGTGCTTCTGTCTCTTGACTTCACAAGAGTTAGGACCATTAACTCTGAAAATAAATTAATTGAGAATAAATATGTAACTTTAAGTGAAAACAAAGCAGCAGTAAAACACAAAGTTGAAATTACAGTTAAACAAAAAAAAGACATTAAAATTACAGTAAGTGAGTATCTGAGGCAGAAGTAATAAAGAGACTAGACCTGACTGTTAGTTGATATAATTCCGTGGAAGAATGCCTGAATGTAGCGTGGATGGCCTTTTCATAGCTGCAGTGAGGTTTTTGCGAGGGAGCTGTGTCTCTGGGGCTATATTGGTAACTCTTTCCTGGCACAGTGGTTGTCCCAAACGATGGTACTAATACCAGCTAAGGATGTCCTAGGGGGACTCTCACTCGTCACTACGAGTCTGAGCTGTTTGTCCTGCTCAGAGGGAAAAAGACTCACATTTTTTCCAAAAATAAATTAAAAAAACTCTATGGGCTATACCTTCAGATCAGGTCAACTGGAGAGGGCTTGACTGCTCGTTGCCTATGTGTGAGGGATCAGCCTCTGTTATCGCCTTGTCAAGTATTACCTTCACTTTGCAGGGTGAACATAACTTCGTGGGAAGAAGAAGAGGGAAGATTCATGCCCAGAAAACTTCATTCTTACCTCGTACTCGTTTTATTTCGCGTTACTTCGTTGAGCATGTGCTAGGATTGAGATCGGCTAGCTGTACGGTGAGATGAGCATCCCTTCCCTAATATTCAGCACACTCCAAAATGGCAGTAATAGGATTAGCTTCCTGCAATGCTGACAAAAAATTAATGATGCAGGGCCAGTATTCCTTTGCTATCACTTAGGGCCTTTTTAATTGATATTTCAGATGGACAATGTTATTCATCACTGAATAAATGGTCTCACGTATTACCACTGTCAAGTATTTACTCTCAGCTCACCTTCAATCTCTTACTGATTAATGGAAACACAAAATATCACCTTGCTGTGCTCTTGTTTTACTACGGTAGTTAATATTCAGTTGCTGCATGGAAAACGGTTAATGTAATACTTTTGGTTGTCGGTGTGATTTTCTAGCAGGACATATTGTTGATTTTAGTTGAGGATGTTACGGCAGTCAAGATATTTACACTGTGGGATGTGACCTTCAGCTGCCCTGATAAGTCGCTTCTAGCACACTCGGGTGTCAGGAGCTTAATACCGAATGGGTTAAATCTGACTTACAAACCTCATAATTTGCTGTTTGCTATTTTGCCTTTCATTTCTAACTACCTACTAAAAAGATCTACAGGAAAGTAGTCAATGCCTTTTGAGTTACTTTAAGCACCCTTGGAAAAAGTTGGCTGCTCACCACTGGCCTGATAAGCAATTCCAGGATAAGGGTGGACCTTCTACTCTCACCCTGAGTCCTACCTTCCACAGCAGTGGACTTTCCCCATGCAGAGCAGGATGCAAGTCCATACTCTAGAAAGGAGGCACCTACAGTAACGAAAGATGCATTGTTTAATATTAATTAAATTAATCTGGGGGCTAGTGGTACCTCAACTTCCTGGCAAAGGAGTTTCCAGCTCTCTATTTCAGTGTGTCAGCAGACTGTTGAAGCCAGATCACCCTCTCTTAAACCTTAACAAGACTTTCCAACAGCCCTTGCAACCTTCGCCACCTTACATTTCCTTGGCTCCCATGTCCCTGTGGCCGTCACCAGCCCTGCTAGCCCACAGAGTCAGTATGGGGGCCACAGCTCTGCAGGGAGAGGTCCTCTCCATGTTTTGGGGGACTAGCTAATTGGACTGCGCAACTGATGCACTTCTCTGCTTCTGGAGGTTAATTTTTCAGTTTTAAATTTGCTATCTGATCAGGCTGGTTGTAGTTCTGAAAATTAATTTGGACAGTAAGTAATATCTGGTTCATATCCTTGAGGATTAATACAGATTGAGTTACTTACAAATAGGTATTCCCTACTGTTATATAGCAATTGTTTAAAATATTTGAAACCACAGACTTAATAGATGTATTTGAATCCTAGCACCTGGCTAATTCCTACCAAGCTTCAGACAGTTTTGCCCCAATTTATTTAACAAAAACACCAACCCCAAACTCAAACCACAACAACAACAACAACAACCCACTAGCATAAAAATTTCTGGCTTATACTGGATATCAGAGAAAATGGTCTTATCTCCTCTGATACGCAATCTATGAATCTAGAAATTTTTGGCTGACTCTGGAGAGTCCCTCAATGACACTGGATGGGGACAGATATATTAAGAAGAGCTAAGCAATTTTTTTATATCAACACATAGGCAGGGGAGTTGTGTGCATTAGTTGGTAAAATTGCTGAAAATGTTGCAGTAAAGTTTAGTAAACTTTTTACCTTCCATAATCATGGGCTTACCTGGGTCAAAAGCATTAGTCATGGATGTTCATTACAAACTGCAAGCTCATAAAAGACGGCATATGGCAGTACTGAATTTCTTGCTATATAAAGTTAAATTCATAGTAATAACATCTGTGCAGAATTTAGAGTCCCAACAATTAGAGTGAGGTCAACGTACTGAGGCAAAGATTGATGGCCTTCTGCAAATCTTAAATGACAAGTTAAATAGGTATAAAATAAACAAACAACTTTATTTCTTATTAAAGACCAGACAACTGGGGTGTGAATGCTAAGTGCTCGGTAATGAGGGCCAAGAGGAGTAGTATAATGCTGTGGGTTGTGTTACTGGGTTGTAATTCAGGAGCGAGGGGTGCTATATGGAGCTCTCGCCTGCCTTTTGTTAACGATATACTACAAATAACAACTAATAACCACTGGGCAGGACACGGTGAAACACCAACTGGTGAAATTATGCTCTGCTCAGACTGACTGATTAAGGTTTGTGAGTAGAGGAATCAGGCAATGCTTCCAGTGATATTTGTGGCTTTGCTTCAGCACCTGAATCTTGTTTTCATATTTATGCTCGTTTTTTTAATGGGCTTTGGGTAATGTACCACTGACAGAGACACAGCACGATTCTGAATATATGCAGGGAACACTTCCATTGTCCCTTAGGTTCTGAGTTGTTTGGGTTTTTTAACGTGTGTTGTGTTTTTTCTAAAGCCACGTAAGATCTTTGGCTTGGTGAAGTTTTCAGTGTGTGCTGCAGCGTCTGGAGAACGAGAGGGTGAAATCGCGAGTGGTGAGTAAAACCAATGTAACTAGGGCTGACCCATCGCAGTGCTCGTCCTTCGAGTCAGTTTATCTTTGGTGTCTGCGTGTGAAGTTTAAGAAGTTCTTGACTTGCCAATGAAGGCAAAAGTAGTGTTGAAAAATATCTGTTTAAAAAGGTGGAGTTTAGTAGCTACTTACCCAAGTCTACAAGTAAAACTTTAAGTTTTCAGACCAACATGGACTGAAAAAGATGAAATTATGCCTTCACCTCAAGCCTGGCTGCCCCTTTGTCCTCCTAGTGGTATACGGCCCTTAAGTCATCATCTATTGTGGTTCAACTGCTACATCTCCTCCTGCTTCTATGGCATGTCCTACTCTGAAAGAACCAGAAAGAGGACCAAGAGCACTCCCAAAGCGGGGGTATTGCAGAGATAACACCTGTTGTTCTACCTGCTCATACTTTCCCACAGTATAGCCAGGGTTTCTGCCCGTGGTTTTCCACAATGATGCACATGAGTGTCTGTAGCAATGTTTCCAGCTCTGCAGCGAGGTAGGGGGAATGGGAAGAAAAGGGGAAAATTGCTCGGTTGTGAAGTTGGAGACAAGGAAACTTGTGCTTGGGTTTTTTTCCCATGCAACGAGGAAAACATGCAAATGAAGTGTGAAACAGAAATCATTCTGAAAACAGGCAGGAACAGCATCATTGAAAGAACAGGGCCGTCAAGGGAAATCCAAATCCAGGGCACAAGTGAGAGAAATGACAAAAAGCTGGGACTATCAACAACACATTAACAGGGAAGGGTGTTATTTCAAAGGGAAAAATCAATGAAAAATCGACCTCCAGTTTTTTAAAATTTTATTTTATTATTCTAGAGAGATAATTTGGAATATGATTGGCAAAGAAAGCTATTATATCATTTGAAAAATATGTTGTGCTGCCATTTCTCAAGAGCCAAATCTTGCCCTTGTGTATGTCCGGTGTATCACGCCGACCGACAGCATTGCATGTGTACACATGATTTAATCATAGAGAGTTCAGTTTCCAAAGCAGGAAAAAGACTGGAGTACCTCGCTGGAAGGAGAAATCGGGCAAGGAAAATAAATTCTGCTGACCAAAAAATAAAACCATGTGTGAACAATGGAAGTGCTGTATTGATTATCTTTAAAATGATGTATTTATCAGCGTCATTTTTTACTGAGGTTATCCTGGCAAGCTCTTTATTACCGTAAAGGAAACTCTCGGTTGGCAGCTCTGCGTAGCGGTCATTCACTTAAAAATGAGAATTTAGTATCTTCTGGCATAGCATCAACCTCCAGTAAACTCCAGAAGAACCTTATGTAAAACCTAACGCTAAAGATTGCCTCAAAATTTGGAACAATAAGTACAGTTCTTAGTTTCAGAGATGAGCCTGATCTCTTTTTTTCCCTCTTGTAAAGAATAATAACGTCTCACTTAGAAGAACCTGTAATGTTTCTGGACTGCGTTCATAGTATCTTGTACAGCTCAGGCACTGGATTTTACTAAGCAAGGAGACTTTTCTTAGCTTGGGAGTCATCCAGGGAAAAATAGGTATGCCGTGGAAGTATGCAGGAAAGGCAATAGGTGACTATGTTCTTTTGACTGTACTTCCCAGCCAAGGTCGTATCATATTTCTTGGATACGGAGGAACTTGGAACTGAGGAATTATCTGATGGATTTACAATTTGGAAATGTTTTACCTCAAAAATCCTGATGTGCCAAAAGCAAGTAGTTAAAAGGAAATGTCTTTGTTTTTAGAAAGATTCGGTTGGATGTGGGTGGACTCAGTTTCTGGAGAGCTCAGCCACCCGCGCTGGTCGTTAATGGGGACTTCCCCAGGGCATGGCCCCAGATCCTGCCAGCGTCTGGGTAGCCTCTTCTGAGAAGGACCTCCTGGTTAGGTTAACCCACAGTATTACTAATACCAAGAGCAATTTTGGTGTCAGAACTGCCCCAGAGCCAGGGAAAAAAGTAGACCTGGAAACTGCCGAGCAAAACGGGGACCAGAACTGCCACCCCTTGTGCTGTCCCCATCACTCATTTGTGAGCTCACGGGCAGCTGCTACCAGACCCCGGAGAACTTCTTGCAGTGCACAGATGATGACCTTTGTTTTTTCTAAATAAGGATTTTCAGCCTTTGATAGTTGAGGAGAAATTTTGAAAAAATGATCAATTCTGATTTGCAACAATAAAAAAACCCCACAACTTTCCAAATGACAAATTAAAAAATAAATAAATAGGAAGTACAACCAGCTACAGGCGTAAATTCCATTACTTTACATATTTCTGTAGAGGCAGTAAAGAGTAAAGAGACAACAACCTTCGGTAGAGTAAAGGCGTTGTCTATTTGTGTGCAGAAAACAGCAGTTTCCTCAGTTTCGTTCTATTACCATACAGTTTCCATGTGAGTTATTAGTCGCATCTTGTTTCCATCCCAGAGAAAATGGTGTTTCAGTGGATGGTAAAGCCTGTGCCATGGGTGTAGGCTGAGTATTAATTAGTTATTACTCATGAGGCTGCTGTTCCAGAGGAGACCAGGTTTGACTGTGGCTAGCGGAGACGTTCTCAAGGTGATGTTGAACCAGCAAATTCTAATGCTAATAATGTCGTATAAAGGCATGCACCAGGACTCATTTTTATCTATTTTCAGAGGTGTCTGTACTCTGACAGCCACACACCGTGAGCTGAGAGGAGTCTGGCCAGCGCCAAACACAATCAGAAATAGAAATCCTGACCTTAGCCAGTAGTGACTGGAAGAGTTTGGGCTGGATGTTGCACAAAAAAAGGTTTTGTGTGGTCACAGGTTTGTGGTAGAAAAGTTTGCCAAGGCAAAAAAAAAAACAAAAAACAAAAACAAAAACCAAACTCAAAAGGGCTCTCATGCTTATGTTGTTTTTTTTTGGTGTGTTGTTGTTGTTTCTTTGTATTTCTGGAAAAAAAAAGGAACTAATTTTTTCCAGATTAATAATGATAATAATAACAACAATAATAATAATACTAGCATATATAATAATATGTAAGTTTATAGATAATTTAACATATTTTATATATATACGCATATAATAATAATAATATCTATATATGTAATCATGTCACAGGGCCCTGTTCGAGAGAGACGTTCCTGGCTTCCCTGCTGCTCAGAATGAGTTCAACCTGTGTGGCCTTGAGCAGAATGGCAGACAGGCATATTTTTTATTTCTGATTCCAACTCTCATAAATTCTTAACTTGCTTAGAATTCGCCAGATTAAATGAAAAGTTACCATAATTAGGGATTTATTAAAACATGAGTCCTTGACCCAATAGAATATAATAACTCATTTGTTTCAAATAAGACCTATTTAATTGTTCCATCACTGGCCTAAGCAGCCCGTGCTGAGGGTTGGAAGTCTATCAGGGCCGTGCACCGTCATGTGTATTCTCCAAATCCACTTGCAAGATGCAAAACGCTCTGTGAAATTTTTGATCCCCAAACCACCATGCAGGCAGAAGCCCTTAAAACAAAGATGTGTCATTTTAATTAAAAATTGGAGTGCTGAAAGCCCTTATTATTCTGCACTACAAAGCAAAGACTATTAAAATACTATTTTTATACATAGGGCTCTATTTTAATTTTTTTGTGAACAACCTTCCCACTCCATATCTTCAAAAACAATAGTTATTGATTTACAATCTTATAAATAAGACTGTAAAATCTTGTAACATGGAACTATAAATAGATATTTAAAAAAAAAATATGAAAATTGCTCCCAAGTCGAGTCCATATATGGCGCTAGTCAGCAGAGAGCCATTTTGCAGAGGCATATAAACTGCAGAAAATAATTCCTATTGAAAATGCAAAGAAATTTGAAGCTACGCACTGCCACAAACAATGCAGCCATAATTAAGGAATTACCCATCCCTCCTCCCCGTCTTTGAAATAAGCCTTCTCTTTTTTTAATTGGTTGGTTATAGAAAACATATTACTATATTTGGGTCCTGTTTCCCTTGTATAAGAATAGTCCTACAAGGAATTCCCAGTAAAACAGTGTCGCAGTTCTACAGTATATTAAAAAAAAAAAAATACCATAGGAAAGTGTTATCCAATGGGCAGATGTTAACTTAAAGTGCACATTGTTTGGAAAAGGAGTTAATTAACAACTTATTAATTGGATAGAAAGTCTGAAACTGTTGTACTTCTAGCAAATACATAATTTTCTTCAAGTATTATTAAAGCGTTTTTGTTGTACCTATTAAAGATTCTTGTCTCTAAGTTAATTTCATTATGCTAATAAGCTATCATCGTTACAGAACCTAAGCTTTGATCCATGTTAATTGTCGTGATCTTCAAAGACAAAGTCACCACTTACTTTAAATGAATTTTACATCTTTTTAAAGAATCACACGGAAATTAGGGGAAGTAATTAATTTTTTATTATGTGTCTCAATATTTTTAAGGGAGGAAGTCAATGGTATTGGCTAGAATTCATTTTAACATTTAACTAGGGAAAACAGCATGAGGCAAAAAAACGTTCAGATGCAAAAGATTAAAGAAAATTTGAAACTGGGACCTAATTTGTCTTGATAAACTTTGGTGTTTAATATGCTTCTTTTGTTCTCAGTGTGAAACTGCAGGGTTTTGATTTGTAAAAACTTTCTGAAGAATTAATTCTTTCTAATTTTTATTCCTTTCTTTGCTTCCCTTTTACTGTAAGACAGAGGAGTTGACCTTCAAACCATAACACTCTTAAATATCTATGAACATACAAGGTTAAATCTATTAATGGTCTGAGATTAGCTGTTATACACTTGCAAAGCGTGTACCTTCTGCAGCAAATTTTATCTTTTAGTGAATGATTACAAGCTTACATCAACCCTACGAGTTTTAAGCAAATAACAGTATGTGCGTAGTAAGTGATCTATTCCTCTTTCCTTTAAGTGTTGGTTATTTTAACCCTCTGATGTTATACAAAGCTGGGTTCTGAATCAATAGGACATTTTTCTATTTGAGATCAGGACCTAAACGTTAGCATTGTCGACACTGCTATGACTGCCAATTTATAGTTTCCACAAATTCTCCTTTATCATTTTCAGACTTCTCTAGTGAAAAATGCAGTATGAATGTTTTTAAATAAGAAAATAAAATTTAAAAACAAAAAAGAAAAAAGAAAAAAGGAAAGGACAAAACTTGTACTCGATTTTCCTGACAAGGTTCACCATTCAAAGTCGTGCCATATTGAAACTGCTCTCTGCCATATTTACAAAGCGCAAGCCCCCCGTTGCACTTGCAGTGAAAAATAGCGCCTTTTGAAAAGGCAACAGGCAAAAGTAATTTAAGGATAGTCATGGCGATTGAAATGAAAAGCCAGATTACCTACTTCATTCCTCCCCGGTTAGCAGCGTGCAAGTACTGGAAACGCAAGTAAACACCAAGTTTAAACTGAACCTACAGTGGGAGGATTTCTGCAGCAGACAGGTGGTGAGCTCATTGCGAGGATTTTTCAGCATTAATGCTGTACTCATTTAGCCTAACACCAGGCTTGAGTGACCCTCATCTGGATTTAACCTATGACCTGTCAATCCAGGGACATACTTTCAGATCTCAACATCAGTTTGGCTTTTTTTTTTTTTGCCTTCTTTTTTTTTTTTTTTTTTTTTAAGCATAGATGACTTTAATCATTAAGCAGCTTTCATAACTGGAACATATACATGCGCGATTCTGTGCTCTTTGATTTGTAATCTAGGTTTCTGCCCGTATAATCCCCAGCGCCTAAGTGAATTCAGCTGAAGTTCAGAATTCTTTGACTGAGCATGGAGCAGTGACCGGGCAAAGGATTGCGCTGCTTATCTGTGGGACTTTTCACTTTTTGTGGCAGGGTTTTTATTGTGCAAAAAGGTCTACAGACATGGGGGTTGTTTTATTACTATTATTATTATTATTATTAATAATATTAATATTATCAATATTATCTATATTATATTTGGACTTTAGTTTCATATCCAGCAGGCAATTTCTGGGCAAATGAAGATTTCGTTTGATTTTGATTTTTTTTTTTTTTTCCAGATGCTAATTTTAATTGGGTTCAGATACAAAAATTCGCGCTTCAATTTGACAAGCTTTTGAAAAAGCACAGGTTATAGTGGGCATGGGGCATGACATGAAGGCGTAAGTAACCCCGTTGTAGAGAAGCAAGAGCTTCCTCACCACTTTGCTAAATCCAAGGAAGGTAGTGGCTTGCACGAGCAATTGAAAGGCACAATTCTCTCTGCCTCATCTTTTCTTAGTAATAATAACACCCCATAAATGTTTATGTAAATACACCATTCAAAAGTACTCGTCCCAGCAGTACTGTGCTTGTCAAGTGAGTCATTTTTTCACCTGGCAATACGATGTTGTAAGACTCAGTTGTCTTAACTAATCCTGGCTAAAATGCAAAATTCTGTTTTGGAAGAAAATTTCTGGCCAGCTCTAATCTTAACCTCTTGCACGTCTGTAGCTTCTAAATCGATGTCACAGTTGTAATAGCTTTGAAAACCCATATGTTTGTAAACTAAATAAACCTTGATATTCAAAGGAGATGAAGACAAGAATTACATCTCTTGGCACCGGTGCTCTGAGCTCAGTTTCAGCTCATGTTGGCTCCTCATTTTTATGCCCGTAAACTACGCCAAATCTTCCTTATCTATGCAAACATATTAACACTGACTGTTTGCTGACGCTGTGATGCATCAGCCTCTTATCTTCACTTTTGACCCTAATGTTACCTAATAACTTTGAAACTACGTTTCTTGATAGTTGACTGGGACCGCCTTCGGTTTCTCAACTCTGTGCTGAGAGCTGCCTCTCCTAAACCGACTAAATTAGCTCCTCACTGCTCTCAGCCAGCTAAGGCAGAAAGGCTGCCAAGTAGTTTCCTGCTCAAAAAAATCTCTCTATCCCTTCTGTGTCATGGGCCATAACCCTGCAGCTCTAGCATTTTTTCCCAGGTATCTTTTCCCCATTATTTTAAACTTACATGGTTTGGCTTTAGTGGTGCAACCCCAGATCTTCCCAAAGTTGCCCCAACCCCCTGCTCATCTCATTTTCTGCAGCCTGTCATTAGGCAGGCTTTAGCATCTTCTTAAAACAGATGTGTATTATAATAACATGTGAAAAACTTCTGCGCTAAACATAATCAAAACGGCACCCTAAATACTATGTATAAATACAGATAAGTGTTTCTAATACTGCCTACCAGGACTATTTATGCATAAAGAAGAAAATAAATATTTGTCATCAGTTCTATCTGGCCAAAAGTCTTCCTTTAGGAATAGCATAACATATTCCTTTACAGTATATAATTGCCTTAATTATTTTTTGGCCTATCCACAAAAGCGTAGTTCCATCTCTCTCCCCATAGTATGTGAAGAATATGCAAATTCTGTTAATTCCAGCTCTCAGAATAAAAAGCCTAAAAAGAATCTCCTTTAGCTATTTAGGAAAGGCTCAGAAAACTTTCCTAAGTGTGGCTGTTGTGCATGCCAAGAACTTTCTTATTCATGGAAGATGTCCTCAAGCTCTTTGCTATTGTTCTGAGGTCTTCCCCTCGCCCATGCTGGCTTCTCGGCATTCCTACGACGGCTCTGTTCCTCGCGACGCCCGAGAAGTCAGCGTCCCCCATCCCATCAACGGTCTGGAGCCTGCAAACATGGAAAACTGAGTCAAGCTCTTAAACCTTCCAGGCTCCCAGTTACGAAGCCAAAAGCATGAAATGTAGGAACTTTTAGGGGTTTTGTGCTCTTTACATTAAAGTCTCAAGCTGTGGCACAAAGGGATCGAAGGGCTTGTATCGCTTCTCCTGGCTGTAGGTGTCTGGTTTACAATCTCCAAGAAATCTCAGGAAAGCCACGGGGTGAAGGTGTTTGGGAGGCTGGCTTTCCCAAACTTTCTGTTTCCAACCTACCCTTAGTCTGATACAGCTGAAAAGGACCCCAGAAGCCCTGGACACCACAGCCAACGAGCCTACGTGGTATTTAGGATTGGTCTCGACCCTACTGCAAAATTTTCACGTTGCAACTTTTAAATTCTTTCTCTTTTTTCCTACCCGGCTATTAAAAATTCCACTTTTAATGTGAAGCAGAGACAGAGCTCTGTGACCACCCTATGAGCACAGCGATCTGTAACGCAGTTATAGGAAATCATTCCCTTTAAACTAGATACCGAGGATGTGATCCAAAACAGGATTTCCAGCATTCCACGACCTAGATGACAGCTAGATTGCTCTGCCTGTATAACGCTCCAAAACAAGACGGAAAATCACCCAATTTTCCAATTCGTTAGTGGGAGAATATAAATTAAATAGAGTGAAAGAGAAGCTTTAGGTGCTTGGCGGAGGTGTTTGTGTAGATGTCGCTTGCTCAGCTTGATCTGACGTTCAGTCTGTGCAGGGGGTCTGTAAGGATTGCACATCCTGGGTGTTGTCCCAAAGGTACATCACGGTCACCTCCATGGCTGCACCTCGGCGAGACCTGGCACTTGTGGGGAGGCTCTTACACCGGACACATCCTTACCTAATTCCAGCATCTAGAGCTTGTAACTTTTCACCTTAAAAACTGTATAACCGGCTAACTGGGTATTGCTCCTTTTCAATATCTCAGAAAAGTTAATGGAATTCTGAGAAAAAGCTCTTCGATTTTCCTGTTTTCCAAAGCGGTTGCTTATGAAAAAGAAGTTCGACTCGAGACTTGCTGTGGGAAT
Organism: Chroicocephalus ridibundus; assembly: GCF_963924245.1. Taxonomy (NCBI): domain Eukaryota; kingdom Metazoa; phylum Chordata; class Aves; order Charadriiformes; family Laridae; genus Chroicocephalus; species Chroicocephalus ridibundus. The sequence continues at coordinate 4,134,896 of NC_086290.1, read as the reverse complement.
GTTATTCAAGCACTGGTTAAGTGCCAGAATGTGTTGGGAAGAAAGAGTTTCCAGAAAAATATCACCCTGATTAAAACCTGATTTTACTGAGTTTTCTTTATGCAAAGGGTTACCAGAATAGTAAGACAAAGTCATTAGTCAGATTTTCCTTCCCTTACTTGATCATTACCAGTGATGCTTTTATTGCTGTTATTTGAATGATTATTGTTACAACAACTCGTCAGCGAGCTACTTAGGTACCGCTCTCCTCTAGTCTCACTTCTCACATGATATGTTACATGTCCTGTTGATGCCTGTCCTTGTTTGGCAATTTTTCCACACCACCCTTTTATTCTTTATAATAAATTTAATTGGGTATACGAGGAAAAGATGGAAAGAAAGTCGTAATGCCAACGGGTTGTTTTTTTTTTTTTTTCTCCCCATGTTATGTTCCTCATGAAGTCACCAGTGTAACTATCAACAGAAAACAGCCCGTCTACTGCTAAAGGACAAAATTAAACCATCAAACGGCAGAGTACAACAAAAAATACTGGTTTGATACTTGAAGGGATTATGTATAAATTTTCTTTTATAAGGTCATTTGTAAAGGTCGTATGTTTAGGTTGGTTCTTTTCAAAGATGAAGCTGTGGCCAATACACATTTGATACCGGCTTAGTAAGATCTTCAAAAATGGCCGTGGGTGCACAACTGCTCTCTAAATATTGGGCTGAACAAACATCCGCCCCGGGATTTCTGTGAAACATGCCTTGTTTTTCATCTTAGCCATGGCTGTGGTTAAAACGCCCTACTGTATTCTGCGAGTGCTGTACTACTCTTGGTAGGAGATCGTAAGATGTTGGGGTTAACTGTCAGATGCTTTACTCTTCTAAAGACCTTTGCCTTTTAACTAAATGCTTGCTTATCTTTCTAATTTAACATAGTCCCACATTCTTTTTGTAGTAATTTTGGACTATCTGATAACATATAATGGAAAACATGTTTATGTCTTCCACTAGTTCTTGTTGCATATTTCAAATGCTTAGAACAACAATTTTCAGAAGCTTTCATTAAGGTTAATTTAAAAACTACATTAAATACAAACAGATTTTCTCACAAACAAAATGCAATGTGTACTTAACAGACTTCTGTATGTTATATTTGATAAAGTACCTCATATAAATGCAAATTCTGACTTTCTGCCAGAACCAGGTGGTACGGAAAATATTTCTATTAAACAAATAATGCTGGGAGAGCAAACTTCAAGTTACGGTATGTTACACAGAGAAAGAAGATCTTTTCACTGAGGTCAGATATATATTTATGTTATTTCTTCTAAGTACTTTGCTGTTTCGGCACTAAAGACGATGCCGTATGGAAAAGTCAGGTACCTGCACCGGATAAATATCTATTTTTCACCAATTTTTTTTTTTAATGTTATGTATGGCTACTGCTGACTGCTTTTGCTTTACAGAACGGCGGTACAGGACGGTGCCACGCTATGAGCTGAACTCTGAAACGGAGCCAGAAGGGTCGAGAGGAAGAGGAGCAGCCCCCAAACCTGGAATCGTTAGGTATGGTCTGAAAACGGAGCTTCGTGCGCGTTTTGCTGGGTGCCAACTCATCACGCTGCAGTTGGATCATGTTCATTTGGAAAAGGCACATGAAAATTAACGCTGCCAGAGGCGACTCTAAAGAGCGTTCGATGGAAACAAATTGAGTCACCACCAATGTGGCTAACATTGTTGGTGGAAACTGGGACACCCGCATGAGCCATTGTTCGCTGTACCTCGTCTGGTTTATGTAGCTCACTGGGTTGAAAGCTGGTTCTGCGTTAACCTTGTGATTCGAGGGGGATTCATGCAATGTGGTTTCAATTGTCCATGGATGCTTTCAGTTTGTACTGCGCGCTGCCAGTAACGATGGGTCCTACTGGTCTCCCACATTCACGGTGGTGTCTCAGCTCACCCTGATGAAGCTGTGGTGAGGGCTGTTTCCTGATGTGGTCACTGTTAGTGGGCTGCCGCTCTGCAAGTCTGCTAGGAGAGGAGTTTTTATTCACTCTTTCCTCTGCCTCGATAACAGCTGCTGCATAAAAGTTTTTCCTGAATACATCGTGCCGTGGAAAAAGGCTTTTTTGTTTCTCTGGCTGGTTTCTGTCCTGACTTGGTTTGAAGCTGCCTTTGGTGCTATTGTGGAAGTATCTGAGGCCGCGATTTATTCTCTCGAGCTCAGCTCAATTGAAGGTTGCACAGAGTGAGGCTTTTACTGGTTTTGCCACCTATTTCCATCCTACTGGTGTACGCGGCTCTTGTCTGTGAGGATTTTTCTGTGGGCATGGGGGCGATGGGACCTACTAAAATAGCGAGCAATCACTTCAACCGCCACCAAATTACAGCCATGCCTGAGGCAAATTACAACAGCTTTCTGACAGTGTCACCATGCTATCTTTGTGACAGAGATGGAGATAATGAGAATTAATTAATCAGTCTTTGATTAGAAAAAAGAGGAGGGGGAAATCTTTCTGCTGTGATTCCGCTACGAAATAACACGAAACTGGTGAGGCTTTTATTTGATGTTCCTTCTCCGATACGGGGCAGGCGTTTGTAATGCAGCGCTCAGGATTGCGTGGCCACTGTCTTGGTTACCCCTCCAAACCCACTGTCGAAGGATGGAAGGGGTTAGTGGTCCTCATTTTATAGATAAATATATGTCGAACGCTAGCACCGTGAGACTGATGCAAATGCCGTTGTTGTCACCATGCAAAAACTCCCACTTGTTTGAAGGTCTTGAGTAAAGTCCCAGGTACCTTCTCCTTGACTAGAGTCAACTGTTCCTTCTTTGCAATGTTGAGGTTGAAATTATGTGTTGCGCTCTTTAGACTGATGGCTAAATCTTAGAAATTGGTCCCTTATGATAAAACGTAAACTACGTGGTGCCAGTGTCTGACTGGAATTACAATTATCTAAGTAGATTCATTTGTATCCCTTTCATAGCAGCTTTTCTCTGGGCACAAGCTTTTTCTGTGGGGCATGGGAAGAACAAAATTAATCTTATAAAGAGGAAGGGGTTTACACTGAAATCGATAGTTACAGAATTAACCGAGTAAATGACTTTTTCTTAATTCTTTCTCTTCTCAGAAGATGCAGTTTTGATGGGTACACAAATCCAATGGCTGCCAAAAAGCTGATATTGCATGAAATATTTCATCTCAGCTGTGTTGAGCTAGTCTAGACTTTAGTATTAGTGAAAACTGAGAATGTAAAAAAAAGTCAGCATCGGAACTGAAAAAAAACCCTATTCTGATTATTAAATATGAGTAAATTAAAGGATAATAATGCAATTATGTTCAAGAAAATGTTATCACTTTTAGAAAGGGTAGCATGGCTCTCCTGGGCAGCTTTTAAATATGAGCCAAATATGTAATTTTATAGCTTGGACTTAGATAATACGCAAACACCGTGTGTTTGCGTTATTGCAGAGAAACAGAGCGTTGGATTGCGCAGGCACCAGAAGTAGCTTTGCCACATCGCTGACATTTTTGACGCAGTCGCAGTGGCTGGATTGATCGGCAAACCCCAGGGCCCAATTCACAGGCCAAGTCCATTTCCCTTTGTGTACCTTCGGTGCTCAGGGCTCTCAGATTTTCGCTTTCAGCCAGGCTGAAGCAATCCTATCATTCCTTCTTAACCACCAGCCTTTCAGCTTAAGTTCAGCTGTTCTTTGGCTGCATTTGGGGGATGAAACCCAGAAGATGCGGCAGCACCAGGGCGGGTTCCCAGCCCAGCCATAGCACTTCTCTCTAGTGGCAGTGGTAAAACCTTCTGACATGCAGTTCACAGAAATGAATTGTACCAAGAGCAACTATAAAAGCCGCAGCATCCCTTTAAAGAGAGCATAATGTCATCATTTTTCAGTGGGTATCTTCTCTAAAGGCAAATAATCACTTTTCCCATTAATGATCTGTAAATGATGGGACTGCATCTTTTTCCTTCGTTCAGGTTTCAGCAAAGGTTAGGAGCAGAACCTTTAAAATGTGCGTGGGGATGTTATAGCTTGAAAGGTTTGTCATATCTTCCTGCTGCAAATGTTGGAGGCAATGGAATATCTGACAAAAATCTTTCTTCTGTGTCCTGGGGACTATCATCATTTTTACTTTTCCCTTTCATCCACGTCTCCAGAAATTTGGCTGGTCCCCTAAAGTTGTTTGGTCTTCTACAGGCTTCTCAAACCCTCATCGCATCAGCTCCCTGTACATATTAGGTGCAGTGAATAATTTATACACCAAAACCAGTGGCAACACCAGAGTGTCCATCCTCTAAGTCGTGTTAACCATGTTAATTCAGCGGTACGGTAGATGTATGCTGCTTTGATCAGGAAAAGAAATATTTCATCTTTATGTTAGTGCAAGACACAGGTTGCCAACTGAGCGGCTATGCATCAGGTGACAGCAGATGGCTTCCATTACGCTGCAGACAACGTTTGTGGCCTAGAAATTTTGGCAAAGGAGGGGAAGGGGAAGTTTTCTCTTACGAGAAGAACACAGGTAATGGAAAGAAAGCCTACCTTTATAAGCCTAAGCAAACCCTTTAATGCTGTTCTTTCAGTGTAAAACACACACACACATGTTTTTCAAAGTCTGTGTACCCTATGGACTTACAGGATCATGGAAAATTAAATGATAAAAATAATATATGTATGTTCATGCCAGCTACCAGCCTATGCAATTCTATAGCTAGCATGTTTAGCGTCATAAACTGTATATCAAACCACCGTAGGACTGATGTTCTGCTGAGTGGAATGCGGATGCAGCATCAACACCTGGGTTATCACTAACTCCCATGGCAGGTACTTGGATTAACATCTGAGATACCACAACGTATGGGTAGGCTGTGTGGCCGTTTCCACCTTCCTTCAGAGGCTTCTCAATCTGAATGTGTCGTGCCTTTTGCATTTGGGAACTTTTTCCTGGATTTCTTTTACTTGTTGACATAGGAATTTCAAACCATGGCATCTAAATTCCAGGTCAGTGTTAAGAATTTCATTTCCAAGCAGTTCCTTTGTGCTGTTTATTTGCAAAGACCAGGTCACAGCTATCGTAAATTCTTTTCTCCTTATATGTTTCCAAGTAGTAATCAAAATCAGAGTCTTGAAAACCCAAGATTATTTTATCGGGATGTCGGATGTTTCTCTCTAATTTGTCGTTGGCCTCTATCAATTAGCAGCAAGCTCCTGTGTCAGATACAGCTTGTATCCACCTAGTGACTGCACTGGAGAGCCTTCAGCATCTTGAAGAGCAAGGGCCAAGTTTTGAGTGTGCCGCTTCCTTTATGCTACCTGATAACAACTTCCAAAAGTTGGGAACATTTAAATGCATTTCCTTATTTTCAGGTTCATTATTTTCAGGTTTGTCATTTCGCTATAAATCTTCACCTTTAATATTTTCTGGACTGTCCAGTAATTGCATTTGCCTACAAGTCTTGACCCCAAACCAAAGTTTTCATTTTAATTTTTTTATTTCTTTTAAAAAATAGCATCCTGCTTTTTATTGCCCTGTTCTGTAAAAACTAACTTGTGTGTAGTAGTCCTTGCTACAATTCAGCGTATTTATGAATGGTTCTACATAAAAGGAATGAAAATAACTAATTATAATAATACCACTAAATGCCATGGCTGGCTAGAAAGTGGAAATCCCTTCCCATTACATATTTTCTGTTTTTAGAATAGAAATTAATCCAACTCTTGGATGAAAATTTAAAACCACAACATTTTTCATACGAAAGGGATTTCCAAAAATATCCTATTTTTAGAAATTCACAGTGATTTTTCAAGTTGCTGATAAAAATGAAATTGATTAAAACTTTTTAACCAATTAACCAGAAAGCTGTATTTTAACAACACAGCAAGAACCAGCTCCTGTTTTCCCAACAATCTTTTCCTGGAAAGGATATTTCCTATTAGAAAAGCAATTTCAACAGAAAAGTTCTGATATGGTCTACTAATTAGAGCATCTGGTGCACCCAGCTGGCCTAAGGTAAGATCAGCTATGAGTATGTAGCAGCAGATATTTGCCCAACCCGTTGTTTCAGATCATACGTAGAAGAGCCGTCGGTGTCTCCAAGAAACCATTCCAGTGCCTGCCCTGAATGTCCTTGCCATGAGCCAGACCCTGTCCTTGTCCAGTCTGTGGCAAAAAGGGACGACTGGGACCTTCCTTTTGGCAGGCGCCCATGGATGAGAAAACAGCCCATTTTGCAGTTAACATCCAGCACAGAGACACCGTATCGTATGTCATTAGGATTTAGCGAGAGGTGAGACCAAGTGCTGTTTAATCACCAGAAAGAGGAAGACTAACCCAAGCATGCCCTGAGTTCTCTGGAGGAGGTCAACCGGTGGCAGTGAGGCATAAATGTCTAAGTCCCTTCCAGACGTCCTGCCTGTTTCTGCCTTGAGCCGCTATGAACAAATGCAAGAGTTTTCTACTAAAAAAAAAATATTTTCTAGCAATCAAAATGTTTGGGGGGAATATTTTCATGGGGAAATTTTGATTTCATCACTTTCAGTAAAGTTGTTTTGGTTTTTTTTTTTTTTCCAAGCGTTAAAAATCTACAGATCTGTGCTTTAAAAAAAATATTATTATTATATCTTAGCAACATGGGCCTGGCAGGGACCCTCTGAGCGCTGGGTTTCACACCCACATCTCATAATCCTATATGTGAATTGATCAAGCTCCATCTTAAACAGCCTCTGGGGCTGTTGTTTTCTTCCTTCCCCCGTCCCCGTGCCCTCGCGGGACGGCCACTGGAGAGCTCACACTCTCAGGTCCCTTCATCAAGCTTCTCCCGAAGCTCATTAACTGCCAGATGATATCCATTCATACTTCTGTTAATAGCAAATCTTCTCCCCGCTTCTTTTAACCCCATTGGTTTATTTATAGACAGAAATTGCATCTCAGTCTTCGTTTTATTGGGCCAAGCGCGCCTAGCTATTTTAATCTCCTCTGATAATACAGGCTCTCCTCTCCTCACCTACAAGTCCTTCTTTGCAGATGTTCTCGTCTAAATTAATCTGAACTGATACCAGGCAAAGAAAGGTTAACCTGACACATGCTACCTTTAAGAAACCCATATGGCAACGTAGCTCATTTTGAATTTACTTCCACATCCATATTTATTCCTTCTTTCTGTTCTCATGCCCAGGCTTAAACACCGTTTATCCACCTAATGGGTTTGAACTTGCTTGAATCAATCTTTTCTCTTTCTTAAATGTGCCCCTGTAAATCCTCATAGGAAATGCCACACGGTGCATTTCCCCTACTCTAAATTTCACAGAGTTTCTAGTCCAAGAATGAGTTTGTCATAAAGAATCTATGAATCCAATACAGAGGCAAACAGACAAATACATATAAGAAAACACATATGTATATACATATAGAAATGAAGTACATCTTATACCTGTAAAAATACGTGTGTACCTATAAATATGTATATGTATGGAAAGGACAGGTTTAAAGAAAGAAATAATAGAAAATAGAATAGAACTAGAAAAATAGAGATACAGAAAGAGAAAAAATAGAAATGAATTTTTCAAGGGAAAATATTGTCATAATGTTGCTGGGTCAAACTTGGGACATAATACTGTCAGAGTGGAGGGAGAATTTCTGGATCGGACTTCTCATTATAGGGAAATGGGAACAAGTGCAAAAGAGGAGATAGGGTTAATGATTCTTGGAATTTGCCCTTATCCACTGAAATAAATCTACTGTTTTGAGTCACACTTCTTGCACCTTTGTTTAGTTGAGACTTGCTGCAGTCCAGCAGCGATGGGTTTTACAAAGCCACTTTTTGCATTGTTAAGCAAATACACTCTTAATTTGAGAAAATAATATTCAAAGCTCAATAAACATTGGTAAGTATAGCATGTTATTTAGTCACATAAATTCTTTTTTACATACTACTTTGATTCAATAGATAAAAATAATTCAGAATTAACTTGCTAGCCTCAGACCCTAAGTGCACGCACAGTTTCCATGGAAGTCAGCATGTTGTAGGGCAGAATTTAGTCTGTGTGTTTAATTCATCTTAATCACTATTATTAATTCATAAGTACTGTTTCCAGAAATGTATTCAGTTAGTTTTACATTAGTCAAAATCAATTGTATGTGATTTATTTTGATCATTCAAGATTACAATTTTGATGTATTTGCTCTCATCCTGCATGTCAAGACAGGCGAAGAGAAAACGCACTGCTAAAGAAGAGCCCCCTTCTATCTATTTGCGTTATTCCTTATAACCCTCGATCGGGAATTCGCATATTCTGGGGGGCCAGCTCAGTTCTGGAGGGCTTTCACAGAGCAGGATGATGCAGTGAATGATGAAATGCCATCAAGATATTTGGTTGGACCCGGAAGCACGATGTGGTGGTTGTGCTGGGCTGGGGGTCGTAGGTGGTACAGGTTCTCTCTGTTCACACCGTAGCTGGACACAAACATAGGCGAGTTGGCCCAAAATCTGGCTCAAGCGCAATCACTTCTCAAAAGTGGTTCAAATTCAGATCTTGCTTCACCCAGACCAGCAGCTTTGTGGACACTGGTTTCCAATAAAGGGTTTAGCTTCCTCTGGACCCTCGCCAATTGCCGCGCTGCAAGAACCACGATATCCTCGTGCAGACGGGGGGCTTGGGGCAAGCCTGTGATGTTTCAGACACGGAAATGGCTTGGGACCTGATCACAGCAAGTTTTTTGGCGTCTCCCGTGATTTCGGTGTGAGTACGCTTCTCGAAGCAGGGCCAGGCGAAAGGGCAATACATGCCACGAGGGAGACATGCCCCATCGTTGGCATGGATGTAACACTCTGCACGTCGATTTGCCTTCTGAATTAGATCTGTAGAGTTTTCCAATTCACCAAACCCTGCCCTAGACATTCACCTTGTAGCGGCAGCAGCTCGTCCCCGGAGCTTGCCCCAAAGTTAAGAGCTGTAAGGTGCACCAGTTTCACTTGAGAACTGGAAAACAGTACAGCCAGAGACAGCTTTGCCTGGACCTCCCCCCCGGTTTTGGACACGTAAGGGGAGGGCTTAAATATATCTACATCTGTTGCTTGCTTCCAGCTTGCAGGAATGGTGACTATAACCATGCCTTACTTTTACAGGCAGCTTTGCTGGAGATTCGGGTGGGAATAGCTCGCAGAATGGGGCCCTCGGATTTACAAATGTAAGTGGCGACTTCAGGTCAGCACAGTGAATACGGGGTTTGTTTGGCTGTTTTTCTTTATCATTACGTTCAGCCCCACTCACGCTGTGTCTCCAGTTTGCACTTACTTGTGCTTGTTGCCAGCTGGAAACGCCACTAACGAATAACACTGGATGTTAAAGTCCATTCAGATTCCTACCGTGATTATATGCCTTCTGAAGATGCTCATTAGCTTCCCCGCATATCTTTGTCTTTCTCCCAGTCTTTCCAGTTAAGTATTACCATTTTGAAAAAAAGCACTCCCAGTTTTGTCTCTTTAATGGCATCTCCAGCTAGAGACAAGTCTCCGTGGTGGGAAGGAGAAAAAAAAAAATAAAAATGAAAAAATAAAAATCATGGTGACAAAACCCCGGTCATTAAACCTGGGAGCCACTCGAGAGGAACCTCCCTCGCTTTGCACGGCGCAGGGCTGTTGTACGGCGAGCTCGGTTAAGATGAATTCATAAAGCTTTTGTGGAATTAAAACAGCATGCTCCGTACCAAGATGCCTTCACTTCCTGTGCCTTAATGTTAAATCCTATAGTACTGTGGAACTTATAAATGATTGAGTTATTTTTAAACCACTGGATGTCTTCCAGTCACTCTATTTCACACTGGATTAATTATGTAAGAATACTGACTTGTTCGTCACTAATGTTACAACTTTTAAAAACAACATGCTGTTTAAATTCAAGCTTGGCAACTCTTGCCTGAATCCCCTCAAATTTATGGCACCACACCCATAGCATAATAAAATCTTTAGTGGTCCTTTGTCTTTTAGCTTGCCTTCTATTTTTTCTCAAGGGTGTTTTATGCTGGAAGATGCATACAAAAGTTGTCCAGATGTTATTTGTATCAGAGCAGGGATTTCAGTCCAGCTATCTGTGGTTGCAAATGTTTATTTTAATGGGTTATTGTGCAATCCTTGCTGTGTGGACCTCAGTGGCCTTATATGTATGTTCTCAGCGATGCCAGCACATTGTTTTTAGATATATTATTTTGGTCCAATAGCGCTGTTACTGGTCGCTGGGGGTGGGGGTGAGGGGGGAGCAAAAAATGTAACACCTGTAGGTTGCAGAGACGGTATTTTTGCCAAGCTCGGCGCGGCGGCGGGGTGCGGAGCGCCGGGGCCGGTGGGCGGTGGGTGGGAGCGGGGACGCGTTTCCACGGGCTGAGACAAAGAGCTCGGCTTGGTCACCGCAGAATGCACCGGGAGAGTTTATTTTACCATAGCTGTTGCAACAAACAGAGAGGGGTGGGTTTATCCTACGTTATTTGGGAGCCTGCTAAAAGCTGAACCGATGTTTCCTTGATACTGCAGTAAATTGTTTATCTCGTAACTAAAAACACGCTATGTGTGCACCAATGAGGAGGGCGGATTTCAGCTCATTAAAATAAAGTTGAAATGCACGTTTCGTTACGGGCTGTAAAGACTGTGAGCAATCGCTGGAGGAAAATATCTGCCGAGCTCGGAGCCTTCCGTCGAGCCTGTAAACGGAGCCGGGCGGCGCGTAGCACTGAAGGTCCATCTGCAGGCCCTGCTCTACCTGTGTGGGTCGTATCACAACAAAGGTCTTTCCGGGCAAGGAGTTTAAAGTTAAATTCTCATGCTAGAAGTGCCCAGACTTGCATTTTCAAGAAACATGGGCAAGCAAGGCGATGGCAATTAATGCAACGTGGTGACACTCATTGGACATGCAAAGAATCGAGCCCATTTAACCTTTAGGAGGAAGCAGTTATTATTTTAATGTTGTTTCGTGTATTAACAGTCACATATTATTTTAATGTGCTTAATTAATATAGATAAGCGTAAACCACTACAAGGTAGGTTAAACCCACATAATTTCCTTTTTGGAGGAATTTGTGTGTAATTCACACTGCTGCGTTCAGCTCCCAACGTTCCAAAATCGTGCTTAAAATAATTAGATTTCAAGAACACAATTGGAATTGTTCTTTGTCTTTCTATTTTTCAGCCTTAAACCTCACATTTTTAACTTCTCGATAATAAGGACCAGGGGCTGGTTTTTAAAAGCAAAAGTCAATGTTTTAAGCATCGTATGATTCCCGGAGCGTGCACTTTGGTTAGGTGGTATTAGTGAAATGGGTACCGTCAGCAACGCAGGCCCTGTTTCTAATTCTCCAGCCCCACTTGTTTTCAACACCATTCAATTACACAGGGCTTTTCCACGAGGAAATTAGTCCAAATAACTATCTTATCCTCCAGTTGAAGGTATCACGTCAAGTCGTGAGTGGCATCAATCCCACCGTGGAAATAGCTTAATTGGGAACCAGTGAAAGCAGTTAACAGATGGCCTTTTATAAATCTGGGGCTGGGATGGATGTTAAATATTCGCGTTCATGAGATTATAGAGGGGGAAGAACACGGGATGTGGCCTTGCTGGCGAGACCCCACGTGCCCTGCGCGTGATGCATCTCCTGCAGTCGGTCCCGGTGCGTCCTCCCTTGTGCTGGTCCCCAGAACAAAAGGGCCAAATACTTAATCTTGGAGCTTCTCTATGTCAGGGAAATCCTGGGTGGAATAAAGACCAAATCCTTCCCGCGGAGCCCGGGGCAATTCATATCAATGAGATGCAGCTCTCCTTCGGCAGCGGGGTGAGAGCTGCAGACCCCGGTGCTCCAGCGGTTGCTCCACCTGCGGGTCGCGGGGCTTGAAACCCTACAGCAACGCCTGGGAAAAAACAAATCCCCATCTCAGGTCTTGGCAGCCAGCTAGGAAATCAATTGCTTCTCATTTATGTTCTGTAGAATGTAAATGTATTTGTAGATTTGAAAGCAGCTGCTGATGCTCAGCAGTAAACCGGTTTTGTTTTACAAAATCTTTGCTGTTTGGTCTTAAACTAGCGAAGTTTTCGCGTGTATCTAGCGCTCCTCTTTGCATTTCAGGGAAGATTTTGTCTAGCTGCCTCTGTGACATATGGTAATGCTTAGTGTGTGCTGTATGGCCTGGAGCCATACCACTGCAGCCTGTATGCTCCTCAGATCTCCCAGGCTAAGGGAATCGGGACGAGGCAGTGTTTGAATGCGAGGGACCTCCTAGAAAAAAAGTCAGAGTACAGCGCATTGTGCCGGTACAAGGACAAGATGTTCCTCCCTCCGGGCTGAAGCAATTCCCCACGCGGGGCTAAGGTGGCCGTGTGCTCTCCCAGCGTCAGCCTTTTGGATGACGTGGATTATAAAATAGACAACTAACGCACCGTAAAACATCTCGCAGATCTTAGCCACGGGAAAACAGCAAAGAATCCCACTTCCCAAGGTAACCCAGAGGAAGTGGCGGCGTAGAGGACAGCACCATGAGACCTCTTGTCCTTTTGTTTTGGGGGGGAGGACGTTCCCATTACCACCTTCCTTTACAGGGTGCAGTTAACCCTGCTGAGAAATCACTGCTTGTTTTTCACACGGACTGTTCCCAGCCTCCCTGGAAGCTGAGAGAGGTCCAGCGGCATGCCCCATACAGCCCAGTGGGCACAGAAACCCACCCGTGTCGGGGTGGGAGAGGAGGGAAGGAGCGTGGCTTGAGGTGAGGGAGAGGGCTACGGGTCTGGCTTTGCAGCCTCTTCTTGGCGATGTTATTAATTCGTTCTGGGACCTTGGGAGACTCATTTAACCTCTCTTTGTCTCAGATTCAAACCTCTACAAGCAGTTATTATAACATTTGGCTGCATTATGGCTTTGTTGAAAGGCTTAATTAAATTAAGTGTTCCGAGATCTTTGAATGAAAGGTGCTATCCAAGTGAAAGCTTGTTGATGATGATGACTCTAAATTATGAGGCCAAGTCCTTCACAAGTTTTACTCAGCCCTTGGTTAGAGAAAGTTATTTTTAAACACTGGATTTGATGTAGCATTTAAAGTGTTTTGGGAGTGCCATGTGTATAGACGTGACATCTGACCTACAGTGGGAGTGTTTTGTCAATGGAGGGTTTTAGTGGTAGGAACCAACCACACATCATTCGCATACAGGCAAACACGTGCTGGTCACAAAGAGATTTTTTTTTTTTTCCCAAGTTTATTTGAAAATCTTAGTTACGAAGAATGGCTACAACTTTTAGTTACTTCAGGAGAAATGCTGTCTCAGGTGGAAAATAAGAAGGAACTATCTGACGAAAAAGTTTGCAGGCGTCATGGCCAAAAGATGTATAAACGAATGTCTTCTGTCTTCAAACCTGTGAGTACATCACTGGGCGGACAGCATGCAAAGTATGCTGGGGCTTCCACTAGTTGATATCTTACCAAGAGCAAGGATGCAAAATTCCGAAGTCCTCTTTTAATTTGTATTCCTTCATTACTTATGCAAAAACTCCTGTGCTTTGACAGGAGGGCTGTAGGCCTAAAACTCCTCTCCTTTCTTCTACCACGCTTCTCTTCACCTGTTTCTTCAGCACAAGTTTCCCTCTACCAGAATCCCTGACACACCCTCAGCATTTTTTCTCATTTGGCGCCTTTTCTTCTGAATTTGAAAGACGTAGTTTTCCTAACTGCTTTTACTGGGAAGCATCATGCCCCAATATCGCCTTACCAGTAACCCCAACAGGCCGTTTCCCCCTATTTCTGTTGCCGTCTTGAGCAAGCTATCAATCCTTCCTAGCCCTTCCCACCAGCTTGTTTTCCTCTTTCAGGGTTTCCCTCTACTGCATAAAAAAACCTATCTCGTCAAAGTCATCAGAAACACAAGTGTAAGACTTTATCGGGATATTTCGTATGGGATGAATTATTTTTTTTGGTGGGCACCATAGGTATAATACCACAGCCAGTTTCGGAGTCTGGGCTCGTTACAGGTCTGCTTTACAGCCTATGATATAATAAGTGGGAGCCTTTCAATAGACAGGAAGGATGGTATTTTGGTTAAAGCCTTCAGGAGATCAGGATTCAGCTTCTAGCTCTGCAGGCTTCCTGTGTGGTTTTGGGAAAGACACACTTTGTGCCATAATTCCCCATCTGCAAACTAAGGATGATATTACATCCTGTTTCTCACCTTCTCCCTGCAAGCTCTGTAAAGCTGCAGAGGCTGTAAGCACTGGAGAGCAAATACTGTCACTTTTACGTGCAGCGCTTCCCACAATAGCATTTCGCTCTCAGCTGAAGCCTAACGACTGTTGTAGTGCTAATAATAAATAATAATTGTAATCGTACATAATACTTTTAGCCTTACTTGCACTTAAGGTTGATTCTTCCAGACTTCCTGGAAGTTTATCTTGGGACCAGCCCGAGCAAAGAATAATCGTGCCAAACTGTGCTAAATAAGGTGGATTTCTTTTCTCTTATATTTTCTATTTGCTGACGGAGAACGAACAGAGACTTAAGACCATCAAACTCATTTCACCTTTGTTATATTTAAACTAATTAGTCTCAGAGATGAAAAACACATTTCTCAGATTCCAGATAATCTTAAACAAAACACTTCATGCTGATTTTATTCTGCTTCTATCTGTGCAAGGATTAAACAAAACCCACAGTTGGTTTCATCTGCCAGGCTCTAAAAAAAAAAATAATAATCATGCCACAGAAAGAGAAGGGGGAAAACAAATCCAAGGCAAGGTTTGCAGTGCTATGAGTTTGCTCATCCTTAGTTTATCTTCTGCAAATGAGCATGTATAAAACAGTCCACCTACTGTTCGAGTTGCTACGATATAATGCAGTTCCACTGAATGATCCTGTTAACCTAACCTTCAATTTGCTGGGATTTGAACTCTGAATTACAGCTTACTAACATAGTTTAACAGCTGGTACAAGGGCTTCTTTTGAATTTTTAATCACATGAATTAAAGATTGCTGGAGATGCTTTTCAGACCTCCACTAGCAGCGATCCAATGTACAGAACGACAAGTATAGGTAGCCCCTGGAGGATTAAGAGCACAAAGGTACTATGGCTCGTGAAGCTATGCTGCACTCTTTGCTTGCCGAATTAGGAATACGAGTGCAAATCGTTCATATGAAGACAAATTCACATTACGGCTCCAAACGGACCCCGAGACATTCAGCTTGATTTTAAAATCCCGCTTGCATTTTCATACACAGCGTGCGGAGCGCAGGTTGGGAGGATAAAGCTGGGTTTAGCAAACTGTTTCTTTTGTTCCGTATATAAAGGGAACACACACACACTCACACACACGCACAGGCAAGAGTGAGAAAGAAATATATATAGACTGATTGCAACTGATATCTGGAATGCAACGAAAACAAACATGACCGTCTGTGGATGTTTCGGGGTGGATGTAATCATTTGTTGCCGTCGTACAGTGTGCGGAATGCGCCTGTTTAGATTCTGCACTCTTCGCGTCTCCTGTTATTTATTCCAAGAAGATCTTTCTTATTGAGGAGATTTCTCAGGGAAGGAAAAGAGGAAGAAAAAAAAAAAAAAAAAAGAAAAAAAAAAAGGGAAAAATGTAGTTCAACTGGAAGCTTCTCTACCCTAACACGCCAGCTGATGAGTGCTGTGAGAACTTGGGAAAGCAGACCCTGCCTCCCAAGTTCACCAGCCCTGCGGGCCTGAAGATCAGCATAACAAAGTTGATGGAGTTATTTAAACAAAGTAAGTAGGGGGAGAAATTAAAAAAAAAAAAAAAAATAAAAAAAATTAGGGCAGCGCGAACAAGAAAGCATGTTGCTTCTTAATTACGCTGTGTTCCCTCTCTAATGGATTGGCCTCCCCACACGCTCTAAGTAAAGCAACTGGCATGTGGCATCTTCTGCAGAGAGAGGAGCGGTGGCAAGTGTACAGCTGTTCGTGCTGACACACAGGTGTTTGATTTTTGGATGCGTTAGCCAGACAGATTTTTAAGGGTGTACGGGGGAATCATCTGCAGTTGTTCCACCGAAAGCGAGTTGTCCAAGAATCCCGGAGTTAATTATGATGTAAATCCCACTCCACAGCCAAGGCTCGGTGCTGGAACGGGAATCGCGGCTCCCCCTGCTCCCTGCCAGCCCTGGGTCGCTTTCTGATTTCCTTGCTCTACCCTTTCCATTAAGCGCTGCCTGTGGGCTGGCAGCCGATGGACAACAGCGAGAGCAAAGGGGCAGGAAGGTCGAGCGGCGATGGGAGGCAGCGGCAGCCGGATCGTCGCCACCCTCCTCAGCGGGCACGAGACCCCTGGGAAGACAGAGGTGGCCACGCCGAGTCACCGAAGAGGTGATGCTCAAGCTACGGGGATGCTTTTCCCAGTCCTGGGGGAAAACCTTAAGATGAGCAGGTGGGGAGAAAGTTCAGACGGAGCTTTGGCAGCTTGCTGTGCGTGTACGAGCAGCACTTGGAGTACTTAGAGTACCGGCAGGTACTGAGAGCTCTCGCCTGCATTAATAGCAGAGCAATGCAGTGGCTTTGGGCAGTGTGTGGTTGGGGTAGAGCGCGTTTGGCTGGAAACTGGGAATATCACCCCCTCCTACCAAATTCCCTCCACGGAGAGCCAGTGATTCATCCTTTTTCTTTGGCAAGCCTCTTAATGTAGCTGTGCCTCGGTTTCCCCAACTAAAAAGTTATTTAGTTTCATCAAGCGACAAATATTATCAAAATACAGGGGGGAGTGCTAAATTTCTTGTAAACTACTGATATATATAAGCCTTTATATTTTTAATGATCCATTCAGAGCTGTCAAATGAAGCAGAGGCGTCAAGAGTAACCAGGGGAACCTCAACGTGAAAGGTTTTGATGGGCTGCAGTGGACAGACCAAATTCTCCTCCCCATTCCTTCAGGGTTCCTGGGGTGGATCAGAGTTTTGCTGAAGGGGCTGGTCTCCACCCGCACCCAACAGCTCAAGGGGGAAAAAATGCTAAAACTTCCTATTTCTCCAGTTTTTGGACACAATTTCACCTTGCAAGAGCTTAAGATTTGGTTTGTGTGGTCTGGGGCCCCCGGGGTGTCGGTCTTCTGTCAGAAGGCCCACCGGGTGTCCATGCCTCTGTGTCTGCTGCCACCACGGCAGGCGCTGACCTCTCCAGGTTGCGCGGCCCTGGTGACGGCTGGCCATCGCTCTGACGGGCAGCACCAGGGGAGCAGCAGGAGCAGCACGGCCAGCGTTAACACTCTCCTGTAATTCCGGTTTGAGTGATGAAACCGAAGAATGCGGAGCAGCTGGGAGCGGGTCTCAGAGTGCTGATAGTGGGCAAGCTGGGGAGTATCGCATTTCTCCCCTGGGAATAGGCCTTTTTCCTCCTAGAGTTAAGTCTTTTGTTTTGTTTGTGTGTTCTGCTCTTAGTTTTGCTCCTTTCCCCGTAGCTGGCAATGGGAAATAAATCAAATCCATCTCCTCTTGCTCGCAGTTTCCCAGGGAGGAGGAGAGGAGGAACACCTCAGCCCGTTCCCCCGTGACTCCCAGCCTTGCTCACTGATCTCGAAAGCGATGCTCTCCCTGGCCATGCCCGGCCCGGCGTCGCTACCCAGTTCCCGGGGTCTGGATATTACCATCCATCACAGCAGCTCCGGTTCCAGCGCCTTGCTAAAACGTCTGAATTTCCCTGCTGGCTCAATGAACAGTTTTCAGCTTGTGGTACATTATATAGCTACCGGGTGAATGGGACTGAGCGTTCCCGTTTGGCTCCGAGCGCCGTGTTCACCTGAGCTCGCTGGCAGGATGAATGGTTCACCGCGGTTCTAGTGCTAACCCCCTTTGTGAACTAGCAGTGAGCCATGTACCTTATTACAAAGGCTGACAGCTCCCTGGAAACTTAAATCCACTCTTTCTCCTTTCCCTACCATAGGGAGCTATAAAAGAAAAGGACTTGGTTGGTAGGCATGTAATATAACAAAAAAACCTCTGTTGTGGCAAGATCCAGACTCCCCAGTAACAATGAGGATTATGCTCTCGCATCAAAAATGCAGTTGCTAGTTTTAACTGCGGTACCTTATTATGGATTCCTACGGTGTACGTTTATGTCAGGGGCTCGGATGTTTAACTTAAGTCAAGTCCGGGTAGAAAAGAGAGCTCGGCATCTTCTGGGTTTTTTGATGCGGAGGGAAAAGATGCAGCTCGATGTCGTTTTGATGCTACCTTCCCCCAAACTACTTCTCAGAGAGCTTTAAATAGCCTGACATTGGCACTGGGCAGGAGCTGGCAGAAGACTAGATTTTTTCATCTGGTGGCTCGCCAAAGTTGTGTTCAAGAAGGAGAAGTAGAAGAAGAAGGGGAAAAAAACAACCCCCCCAAACCCCTTTTGCATGCCAGTCATTCATTGCCTGCCAGTTCCCATGGTCCTCCTATGGATGGTGGCCACATAACCGTTCAAAGTACAGTAAACACTGAGGAAAGTGAAAAGAAACTCACGAAGCAGAGAACAGCGAAGGGAAAGTGGTCGGATATGGGATATGTGGTACTAAGAGTCACTTGGGGACCATTTTAGGATGTACCACGAATGCTTACCTCATTCCCTCCTGGAGCAGCGCTGTAGGGACGACCTCAATTCTGCTGAGTGGGGAAACCAAGTGATGACCCAGCAGCACCCATTGTGGGGGTCTGGAGGGGGACTGGAACACCTCTCTTATGAAGAAAGGCTGAGGGATTTGGGTCTCTTCAGTCTGGAAAAAAGACGGCTGAGGGGGGATCTTATCAACGCCTATAAATACTGAAAGGGGGGGTGCCAGGAGGATGGGGCCAGGCTCTTTTCAGTGGTGCCCAGCGACAGGACAAGGGGTAACGGGCACAAACTTGACCATGGGAAGTTCCACCTAAACATGAGGAGGAACTTCTTTACCCTGAGGGTGGCAGAGCCCTGGCACAGGCTGCCCAGAGAGGTGGGGGAGTCTCCGTCTCTGGAGACATTCCAACCCCGCCTGGAGGCGTTCCTGTGCCACCTGCTGTGGGTGACCCTGCTCTGGCAGGGGCTTGGACTGGGTGATCTCCAGAGGGCCCTTCCAACCCCTGCCATTCTGTGATTCTGTGGTAGTGGGGAGGCAGCGGCAACTTTCTGGGGTATCAAAGATGGAAAACAAGGGTGTCTACAAACGTTATTCAGCCACACTTGGGAGGAGTATGTATAGTCCTTTGCATCGACTCGTACTCCCAGGGGACTTGTGCCATCACGCTGCTGTCTTCTTTTCTGCTCTTTCAGCCTCTGGAGTGGCGTAAGTGTTTTTTTTTTTGTTGTTTGGGTTTTTTTTTAATTTTTTTTTTTAATTATTAATTTTTTGTTTTTTTTTTTTCATAAGCCAGGGAAGGAACAGAAAACAGAGGAGGTGAAGTGTTATAGTTCCCCCCGCCCACATACCTGATGCACTGGCATGAAATCATTTTTATTACCTGCAGGGTAAGGGAGCTGTAGGTAAAGATGCTCTTTTACGAGACCACTTGTTGCAAGGGAGATACACGTTGCCTTTGCTGTATGTAACATCTTTAGCCTCTGTGGGACAAGAGAGGCGGTGTACCAGAGAAAACACATTTATCTCAGTCAGAACAAGCTTTTTAGAGAGAGAGCGGGGGGTTATCACTATGGATTTTTCTGATACAATTAAGCCCAGGAGAAGTGCTCAGGCGGGTCAAAAACTTCCCTCCCTGTGAGTGGTACAATGAGTTTCCCATATCAGTTCCCCTTTAATACTTTCTTTAAGTAAAAACTACTTTTTTTTGACAAGTTGACTGAAACCCTACGGATTTATTTGTGAGTTACATTATGAATTTTTATTTTTATGAAATTTGTGGTTTGCGTTATGAATTACGCAAATAAAACCACACCGCATTGTACCTGAGGACAGCTTTTAGCTGACTCCGAAAAGACCGTACCCTGATTAAAAGGCAAAGTGAAGTCTCACTGCCCTGGGACAGTTCGGGGATGGCTCACTTCTCTCTCGAGCTCCTTCTGCCTGAGGCCGGTGCCTAAGAAAGACACCTGGCTCCTTGCCATCACCGTACCTTTTGCTATTCTACCTGCTCTCCCTGGTGCCACGTGGAGACAGGGTCTCCCCTGCGTTCCTGTGCGCGACAGGTTGTCCCCTGCTTTTGCACTCTTGTGTAAAATGAAAATTCAAAAAGGCGTTATTTATTGTATCAAGTTAAGTCTTTATGTGTTTGTTTAGGGGGAAAAAAAAATCAACAACAACAACAACAACAAAAAAAACAGCCTGAAGGAAGAGAAAGGTGCGCTTGGAGAAGAGGCGTCTGAAGACGAGCAATAGGAGCCTTTAGATGGCCGGAGGGATCGACTCTTTTGTGAAGATGAGAGGAACTGAAAGCCGTAGCGAAATGTTATACTTCCCTGCAGCCACAGAAACTCTTCGTACTCGAGCAGAGCAGCTTTACAAGCGACGTGTAAAAGGCGGCGATAAGCATCTGCACGTATCTCAGGACCGTTAGACTGTGAGGATCGTGGTGTTCCCCAGGAAGACGAGACCCTTGGTGCTGAGCGACGTTAGTCTGCGCGGTCAGAAGATGGATGCTGGGATGGCCGGGGGTCCACTTGGGTTTGCTTGGCCACGCGCTCTGTGTTTGTGTAAACAGGAGAAGAGGGTCCCAGGGAGATCGCGATTGTCTCACCAGCTCCCTCACCAGCTTCCAGACCCCTCTCTCGTGCAGCTGCAGCCATGATTCATCTCTGTTCCCAGGCTCTCCTCGCCAGTGAGAGTGCAGCAGGCACCTGGTGTGCTAAATAATCCTTGAGCAGTAGGCTCGGAGACCGTTAACTCTTCAGTCCCCATATTAGGGTATTTTGCTAAGCACATGCCCAGCTGTGGGACAGGATCCCCCAGGAAAGCGGTGGAAGCCCCAGCTTCTTATTGAAGAAGGTGGAATCGAGGAGCATAGTGTTGCAGATCTAACGTACGCGGCAGACGATTTCGGAGAAATGGAAGGAAAGGAAAAAAAAAAGGCGGCCTTAAGCGTGTATGGGTCTTCTCAAAACACCTGCAAGTAATATTGGAGAGGACAGACGCAAGATGGAGATACGAAAGGCTGAAAGACTCTCAGTCCCCATCTCAGCTGTGGGAAGGTAGGGAGCATTGCCCTATCAGGGGAGTGTCTGGGGGAGCTCAGGCTGAACGCTGATAAGAAAAAGGAGGCTGAGGGTTCCCTTTGAATCACTAAAACTGGAGATCAGTTCCAAGCAGGGTGGTCTCTGGGATGCTTCCAGTACTGAACATCAAAAGGCTGGGATGGGGAGTGACCAGCCGAGGAAGGAAGAACTCTCATCCGCTATGCACACCATGGCACCCCTCTGACCGTTCTCCCCCATCACAAGGATTCTGGTGGTTTAGAAGCTCCTGCCCTTTTCTAGACTCATTTTAAAGAGTTATATGACCTTGTATCACTGAAAAAAGGTACACAAGGGGAAGGAGAGTTGGCAATGCCTCTCTTTGGGCGTTCCTCTGGTTCTTTATGCTCCAGAAAACGAGGGAGCAGGAGGAATGTCCTCGACGAGAGCGTGTCCCCCTGTGACTCCACGCTTGTGCAGCGGGTTGTGCACCGGCCCGGTGACATGGAGCTTCCTCCGCTCCCCTGATTATTCTGAGGAGAATTTGCAGCAGGGAGTGCAGCTGAAGAAAATTTCCTCCCCGACAAAAGTGAATGCAGCGTGTGTCTAAGGAGACAGGCCTAGTGCCTTTTTTTTAAAAAAAAAAAACAAAAAAACCCCACAAACAACACAAAACCCAACATTGTACATGCTGAGAAAAGAGACCTCTGGTCATCTGGGACCAAATCCCGACTTTGTTCCTGGGGTGATGAATAATTCAGAGGCCCAAACTGATACCCAGGCAGCAGAGCGTGGGTGTAGACCTCTTGCTTTGCAGTCCACCTACTGCAGATAAGCCATTGCTCTGGGTGACCGGTGCAATCCTAGCGACGCGAAGGGCTGGAGGAAAGGCAGGAAATCTGTTTAAATACACACACGCACGAAAAAGAGATGAGTTAAGGTTATTTAAAGCTTAAAAGAATTCGGTAGAATGTCTCTTGCTGTCATCCGCTGCTTCTTTCCCCTTCCCTCTCCCAGTTTTCTGCCATGTTAGCGTGTGCGGAAGAGGTGGCCTTGTCAAGCTCTCAAAAGGCAGCATACTGAAAAGGTCAGAGTAGTATAGTATGACAGAGCATGTAAGTCATTATCATTCCAATATTGCCTTTGTAATGACAACGAGAGCAGAGCAAATTATTGTGAAATACGCTGTAAAACTTGGGAAAACATCATAGTTCTATTGCTGCCTAAGTTCTCATCGCTAGCTTTAATGACGAGGGGATTCTATGTGTGTCTTCATGAACGTGCTCTGTAGCTTGGAGGAGGCTGAAATAAAAAGATTTGTGGCAATTTCCATGGTAACTATTCCTTTTTTCCCCCCAACCACATAAAGAAAACTCGCATTACTGCAAGGTTGGGAGAAACTGAAGCTAACTCAAGAGCTTAGGGATTTTGCTTGTTTGTTTGTTTGTTTGTTTGTCTGATTGTTTGTTTGTTTTAATTTGAGGTCTGTCAAAACTTTGGCACTAATTCCTGCCATCTCGGTAGCATGAAACCGAGGATAAGGTGTCTTTATTACATCTAGACCCATTTCACTCATAAAAGTCCCATGCAGTATAGTTGTACTGCTAGCGATGCCAGGCTATTTACCTGAACTATTTGCAGGAGATGCTCCTTTTACAAAGATTTGGGTGACTGATAAGGAAGGACTAACTTTCAATCCCCTATAGGTCCCAGAGGATAAAACAGTAAAAAAAATTGTGATATTCCCAGTTTGGAGCAGCAGCTGGTAGTAGAACATCTAGAAAAATAATGACCAGGTTGGAGAAGCATCTGACATGTGGAGGTAAGACCCAGGGTAAGTCCTTCAGACCAGTATCCACCCCAGCAGTGGACAACTAGACCAAGAGGGTTCATTACAACCGGTGGCAACTAACAGAGACGCAAGGCCGTTTATGTCCTGTTGCTGTGTACTGTTTAATTTTGCTTCATGTTACCCTTCTATATTCTCATTAATATATGCATTTTATCTTACTCTGACAAACTACAGCCTTTTACACACTCAGAGATTTAAATAAAGTAGATTATGGGTTGATTTATGTAAACCATTGAAAACTCCACTTGAATGGGTTTACAAGCTGGCTTTTGTCATTTTGCTTTTCTTTGATATCTGAGATTGCAAATTAAAATACGAAATGAAATGAAAGTTACACCGAATGTGCAATATGTCATTTATAGCGAGGAAGCTGGCATTTCAGAGGAGTGAACTGTACACAATTTATGGCTTTGATCTTCAGGTGGAAGAAGCTGCAGGCAGAAAGCGGGCATGGTTTTTTGTGAAAACAAGTAGCGATTACAGGAAACCACCTCTGATATGTTCCAGCTCGGGTAACTCGGGGAGACGGAGGGAAATAGGCTCCTTGCCAGGCCATTGGTAAGATCCAGGTCAGATAATAATGCTGCCATGGCACTGTTACTCATGGAGCTTTGTGTCTTTGGGGACTTGTTTTGTTCATTTTTTGGAGTCTTCAGTGGACCCTATGAAGCATATGAACCCTCCACACATGCATAGGCATAGCAGAGTGGCTGTTCTGAGCTGGACTAAGGGTCTGTGGTGGTTGGACTGAAGGTCCCTCAATGGCATTGGAACCTCTGGCAGTGTCCATGAAACCAGAGGAAGGCACGTTTCCTTGGATTTTTTTTGAAACACTTCTCTGGAAAACAGTGATTCGAGATGGCTTTTGAACTTACATTGGGAACCTCTGTGATTTTGTTTCAGGCTCAACTGTAGTGAATGTGAGAAAAAGTATATCTTCGTGGTGAATTTTTAGCTTAGGTGACAACATTTAATGAGGCTGGTAAAATGTTTAAAAGATGGCACATACCTAAGCGTTTGTGACTCCTCACCTGGTGAATGATATGCTTTAACCAGGACACGCACTTGCTTCATGTGAAAGGACTGGAGTCCTGCAGGACACCAGAAACCCCTTGATCTCAAGGGTTTGATCTGTTCGGCCTTGGCAGGTTGCACAGGTATAGAGACGGTGTGAGAATCTGTGGATTCCTTGGCTTTTGGAGGGGTGGCTGAGGGTCCCGGGACACCCACCCTCATCCTCTGCCTCACCTTGGCAGGTAGCTGCAGTCTTCCACAAAGTCTTTATTCAAAGAGCATGAAACACAGGACTTGTCTCATAGCCAGGTCATGGCCTTCAGAGGGAAAATTTGAATTGAAGAGTCTGTCATCCCAGATAACTATTTCCCCTCATACAAATTTGACTAGATAAGTTCTCAGTACTTCAAAATATCAGGCTAGCCGTGCATCAAATGTCCAATGAAAAGTGCGTGGTGGTGAAAGGGTTAACTGTAGCATCATTAGTTTTCTGAGAAAGCAGTGGGGGGAAGAAATCTGGACCCAAATTCCAAATTCTGGTTCCAGCTAAGCTTCACAGGGTGAGTTTGAATATTCTCTTTAAAAGGCAAAAACAATACGGTGCCCCAATTATTCTTTTATTTTGCAAAATGTCAAACTGCATGTGATCCATTTAATTTCTACAAGTGTTCCAAATGGGAGAGCTGTCTAGATGTTCCTTTAATTGAGCAATACCCTGCATAGCAAATATAGATTCAAAATTCCCTAAAAAAAGCTGCCGTAGACCTAATACACACATGCAGAGCTTCAGCTTGAAACCTGCTCTAAACTCATTTTTGGAGTTAAAACTCTATTTAACCTTTAGTGGTAACTCCTTATTGAACTCTCCTCGTCTATTTTTCCTTCAATCTGGCTTAGGAAAATTATGGCCTTTTTTTTTTTTCTTTCTTTTTTCTTTTTTTTTTGTAAAGTTGTCCATAAGATCTTCGTGTCGTGATGGATCTGTGCTACGCGTTCACCTCCCAGAGCTGAGAAAAGGTCACTGGCAGTTCACTCTCTCCTTAAAATTTGAGAGACTGAGTTGCTCTTTAGGACTAAAGTTACACATATAGAAGCTGTGAGACGTAAAAACAATATTATGCCAGCTTGTCAGAAATTTGCCAAGCAGCTGTCCCTCAGGTTTCTCATGTATGTGTATTATGCGTTTACATAATGTTTTCCAAACTATAAAAGGTCTGCAATGCAACTAAAACAACTAATGGCAGTTTACTCACTGAGCAGAGGGCACGGCTAGAAGAGTGAAAACCTTGGTGTTTCGGTTTTTTCTTTTTCCCCCCTTTTCTTCTTTTTTTTCTTTTTCTTTCTCCTTGGCAAGAATGTGAACTTGGTTTGTCGTCTTGTGGGCCTACCTATACCAGTCAAAAGGTGAAATGCCTGAATATTAAGCCATAATCCATCATTGTACACACACTAATTACTTTCTGTCCTCCCCTTCTCTTGTCACCGTGGTCCAAAGCAGGTTTTCTGAGACTGAGTACATTCATCTGAGCTGTTAGCTGCTACGCTCCACCGCATCCTTGTATGATCTGCCTGGTCTCAGTCCCCCAGAGGAAATTTGTGCATGCATACTGTATGTGAACTTTAGATAAATAAATAAACACGAGAAACAGCTTCCAGATAATTGAAAGCGAGTGAAGGAGGGAGCAAAAAGAAAACAATTTCTCAGGGGAGAAGCAGGCTGAGGTGGCAGGTATGATTAAAATCCATATGATTTATGAGTAGGTGCATTACTAACGTGACAGCCCCTTACCGTTTGTTTGTTTTGTTGCATTCGACGATAAAGTTTCTTTTGTCGCCCACTTTTTTTTTCTTCTTTTTTTTTTTCTTCTTTTCCCCCTTCTCTTCTCCTTGCTTCCTCTCTTTCCTCCCCACCCCCCCCACCCCCGCCTCCTCCTCGTCTCCTTGCTGCAGGTTTTGCTCAGGAGTTAGCCACTCAGGAATTCCTAGTGCCTGACTGAGCAGTAATTTAGCAAGCTCTCTTGTGCTCTTTTCCTGTCAGCATTAACATGTCAATTCATTTTAATAGTCTGGGCATGCGCAGAGGGGCTGCGTTTTTCTCGGTAGGTATCCCATGAGCCCACCCCGCGGTGCAGAAATGTGTTATAGCTTGTCTCAGGCCACCGAGACTTCGGCAGGTTTATTTTCATTATGGCCCAGCGTTATTTGTTAAGACAAAGCATGAACAAGGAAAAAAAAAAAAAAAAAAAAGAAAAAAAAAGAGAATACGCGGAACGAGACTTTAAAATATTAAATGGGACCTACGTGTCTGATTGGTAATTTATGACCTAGGCACGGAATGGGTTATAAAGGCTTTCTTTGCATGATATTATTACATGGCATGGTTTCAAAAACATGCGCGCTGTCACTTCCCCTGTTTTTTTGGGGAAATTAAATGATATCATGCCACATTGGGAATTATCTGTAATCATGATTAATAGTTGAATTGGCTTTTATATTAAACCAGAATTTACTTGCCATCTTTCTTATTAAAGAGCCTTCAGATAGATTTGTATCTAATGTTTTGCCTCAAGTATATAAACCCACGGAGTATGCAGTCCAAGAGCCAGTCCTTTGATGACAATATTATCTTTCTATCTGAAATAAAAAAGTCGAATTTTTATATGCTTTAAAACTCCTGAGTAGAAATTGTAGATTTACGAGACGAGAGAAGGAAAATATTAGAAAGCTACCTCTTGGCATCTAAAACGACATCTTTCCAGATGCAACCTAAATTAAGTCGAGGTATTTTGGTTGTACAGCACCTTAGCGTAATTAAATATTTAAGCGCGCTGGGCTGTGGTATCACCATCCGTATGGTACCGATACTTTTTCAGCCCGGCTGGACTCAGCTACGTTATCTGAGTGACCTGAAGAAGGTAGGTTCATTGTTTATTTTTAAAGGATCTCCTTCATCTAAGGAAAATACGCTTTTGTGGCAGGTTCTGCCTTTCCTACTCTCCGCGGGTCGCCGCTCTCCGTAGGCGCGTGGAAGACGCAACGTCCTCGAAGTGTGTGGGAACGTGCTTGTGCCGGGGCACAACTGCAGTTGAGTAGGTGGAGAATTATGTCAGGAATCTGAAGTTTGGCCTGGGGATTCCCTCTCCTTCCACCGTAATAGGAACAAAATTAGTTACTCAAAAAAGGAATCCACAAAAGTACCTTTTTAAGGAACAGGCTCCGCTCAACGCTGGTCAGCAGCGTGATTCCCGAAAGTAGCTGGCACAGGACCTCGAATGACAAGACATTATGTCAGAGCGCTGTAGAAAAGCAAAACATACCCATGCTTTGAGGCTGAGTTATGTGTGTCCGCTGGTCGGACGGTCGCTCTTTACGGCCTGAATAAGCGAGTAGAGTGAGAGAGGAAATACCGAGCCTAAAGGAGCACCGCAGCTACCGAGAAGCAGCACATCTGTTAAAAGTACGAGCGGTGACGTGCTTCGTGCTCAACGTCTGGAGGATAATACAGGAAACCTAAAATTGGTTTCTGGTGAGCCATTCTTACGGCAGCAAAAGCGGAGCTCAGATAAAGTAAACTCTGAGACTGTGCCGACCACCGTGAGAAAAAATGCTATCGGTAAGGAAACGTCAAAAGGTATCTGCTCCTCGGTGAGAGCCTACGACTTTGTCAGTGGCACGAGGAAAATGTCCTGGGTAGTTGTGCACGTGTGTCACCAAACCACCCATGGCCACAGCCCATAGACCCTCCCGCTCCAGGAAGGGTTATTTTGTCAGTGGAACATTTGTGGCTGGTGGGCCTTAAAGAGGTCCATCTCCGGTGCTTTTAGGAATTTGGGTGCCTGTGGTGCACAGCTGAGAGCTTGCTGTCACTGATGCTTAAGGGTAAACTTGTGGAGAGCTTCCAACTCATCCATACCACCTTTCGGAGTCCCTATGCTTAAAAGCCCCGTAACCGCAGAAAAAAAGTGAGGTGCATACCTTCAGAGAAGGTATTTCACTTTTCAGGGTAAGATCTAGATAGGCCAAGAGAAGACCAACCCAAGGTGTCTGTTGGCATATATTTGGTGACACGTGAAAACTATCTGAGCACATTTTCAGGTGTCTTTTCTAGGAGGCGATGTGCGTGAGGTGAGGTTGTCTATGCATGCGCGTGGTTATACGATCCAGTAATTAAACTCAAATTTTACTCCAATTTGACCAGTGGCTGGCAGACACAACCAGTTTCAGTAAGTAATAAATTAGGTAGAGAGGTTTGAATTAACGTCCTCACACAGCAGCATTCTGTGCTTCTTATTAGGTACCTGAGAGTCCCTTTCTGGAAGCAGGAGGCAAGAGAAAGAGGCGTTAGAAATTGCCCACCAGTAATAAAATCCTTAATTCAAGCGTCTGTGTGGCTTCTCCTAAGTCGAACAAGTCACAGGGACAAACTCTGCTCCGTGTGGGAGCTTTTTCTACTAATCACAGTCCAGGGAAGGATGCGTAGCCGGCTCTAGATATGTGTGATAAGCAGAGGATTAGGTTTGAGAGCCTGGTCCCGCGTAACCGTCTTTTCCCATGGAGGCTGAGGGTTCACGCAAGGAGGTGCATCCGCCTGTGCCAGACTTTACAAACACACACCCTCAGCCTGCAAGTTTTACTGCCACGTTGCTCTACCCTAAATCACTTGCAAGTAGGGTTTGAACTGTAATTCACGTTGGATCCTGGCAAAACTGGGAATAAAGATGTAAGAAGTACAAGGATTTGGTTCCTGAGAGAAACGGCAGGGGAAGGCGGAGGCCAGGGGTGGGGGGGGGGGGGGGTGCACTTTAAAGCCACATGACGGTTTCACCATGCGGGAAAAATGCCTTCCGAACTCTAAATAACAAATTGCAAAATCCCTGAGCGTTTCAGGAAGATCAGGCGTAGCGAAAGAGCAACGCAGGAGGCGGGGGAAGGAAAATCTGAGGCTTTAGGAGCAAAAGAGAGGCAAAGCAGGGGCGCTGCTTAAGGGACGGGGTACCCAGGAGGGCAGGAACCCCCCAGTTTCTCAATCAGCAATAGGAGGCTAAAAGCTGCAAAGGAATCTCCCAGCCCAAGCGGGCAGGAGG
This sequence comes from Chroicocephalus ridibundus, assembly GCF_963924245.1. Classification (NCBI taxonomy): domain Eukaryota; kingdom Metazoa; phylum Chordata; class Aves; order Charadriiformes; family Laridae; genus Chroicocephalus; species Chroicocephalus ridibundus. Next base: position 4,105,831 of record NC_086290.1, on the reverse strand, counting down.
ATCCCGGCATCTCTTCCCATCCACCACACAGCCAAGTGAGGAGGAAAGTAATTGCTTTGGATAGGAGGCACAATAAGACATGAAATACAAGCATGTCCTTCGTAGAATTTGTAAGCCATAAAAAGTATTTTAATAACATCTGGTGCAGGGGCGTGTTGAAGCTTAATTAATTAATCCTTGCAAAGGGCTCAGAAATTCTGGGATCAAAGGTGTTGCAGAAGTGCAAAATGCCATTATTATACCTATAAACGTGTGCTTGTTAACTTAAATGCTGTTTATTTATTGCCACTATATACTTGTATGGCAGTATATATCAAGTATATTACGCACATTTTAAAAGTACGCTTTTTCATCACATAAAGCTGTCCCCGTCTCCGTCCCCCTGCGCGCGCCGGCGGTGGCAGTGCGGCGGTGGTTAGCAGGTGCCGCTGATAACGAATCTCAGAAACACGTAATTGACTCCAAGAACACCTCTGGGTTTTTTGGGGGGTTTTTTGTTGTTTTTTTTTTTTGTTGTTGTGGTTTGTGTGGGTTTTTTTTTTTTTTTTCGGTGTGTCTGTAGTGTTTTCCACCCCGCAATATTGACGTGGACGCTGCTGCACAAGAAGCAGAGATTCCGCACAGTGGCCCACAGCCACGACTGAAGCCTGAAAAATTAACTTCAGGGTTCGTTACAGCTTGGTACGTGGTGGCAGTTTTCTGTTTCTTTCCCTTTCTATTCTAACATCTGTCCCCCACAATAAAAAAAACAAAAAACCTAAGGTTAGGTGGGTCTATGCTGTTCGTATTTTGACTAGATTCATTGAATTGAGGTCTCCTGTCTGCCTGGAGTATTTTTGCTTTTTGTTTGTGTGTTCCTCGCTTTGTAGCCGTTTATAAATAATAGAAATCGTAAGCAATGCTGTGTTCCCACTAATTCAAAATTTAGCATCAGTGGTTGTTTACAAATCAGAGGAGCAAAACATATGCATCTTCGGCAGTCAGCTAGAATCCAGGGTCTTTTTTTTTATCCTGTATTGGAGTATATAGTAAAATTATTCTTTTTCTAAGATTTATTTCAGCTTTTGTTAAACGTTTGGCTTTACGGCTTCGCATAGTTATATGTAATCTTCTTCTGACTTACACCGGGAAAAAAAAAAAAAGTTTAGAAATGCACTTTGTGTGATTCACAGCACCGTTACTTAGACTAAATTTGTAAATCCTGTGCAGATGACAATAACATCTTTGTAGTTCTTTTTAAATATAGATGAAATATGAGTTTTCTTTCAAGGTACAAAATGTCATTAAGGGCTCAGGTGGTTAAAATCAACATGAAAAATACATGCTGCATTTTCCCCTCCTTAAATGCAATAATGTAATCAGATTTCAAGTCATCTTACCTACCTCACTTACAGCTTTATGGAGATTAATTAGTTTTTAGCCCCCAGTCACATGATCTTTTCTGACTGCCATTTAGCTACATTTGCTATCTGACTTGAACCTGCGAGCTGTCTCCAGCCCCAGAGGACAGATTAGATTTTAGTATTGGTTGCCTTCTTCCTTTGATTTAAAGGTAGATAGTTAGAGCCATAGTTCAATTATTCTGTGTTGTTAATTAGCCGTGCGTTGTCGTCATTTCTTCGGAAAAGGCACGTGTTTGAGGAAGGAGGAGAAAAATGGCTCGGAAGTGGGAGACAACTTCTTTAGCGATGCTGAGCTAAAAAGGTTTTTCCTGGTCAGGTGCAGAGCCATAAAACTGCTTTTAATTCACATCTCCATCACCTCTCGCTGCTTTGTGTATGCCTGGCTTTTATGCGCTGCTAATCGATGAGGTTACCTTCTCCTTTCAGTAAAACAAGCGGATCAGAAAGGAGGAGAGGGAATATTTCAGCTCCTCTCCCTCCAGCGGGAGAGGTGCGAGACCGTGTGTGGCTGCGGCTTGGCTTTTGTTTTCTAAATTTTCTCCGTAAATTAACTTAAACACTTATTCTATAACGTGATTTTATGGAAAGGGAATGTTTTATTCCTTGTTGAGAATGATTTCCGAGGCCATTTAATATCTAAATAAATTCCCGTCTCCTCTCCTAAGTGTCTTAGATACGATAAACGTACAGTGGATGAAACAGTGTGCAGGCAAAATCCTGCCCTTAATTCTGGGTATCCTGTTTACTTCAGTGAAATCCTCCTTTCTCGAGTAAGAAGAGTACGTTTTGGCCCATACTGTGAAAAGACAAGAAGCAGATAAGCTCCAGGGGGAAAATAGACGGATATTTTTTTTTTTGGTGCTGTTTGTGATTAAAAATAAAGAAGTAAATAATAAAGGGATTTGACTGGTATTGTTGCTTGGGATGGTGTTAGACTGGGCTCCTCGGCGGCATATAACAAAAGATCAAAGGGATCTCTGTTTCCCATAAGTAAACGAGTTCTTGGAGCAGAGGCACAGGCCGCGTGGTTTTTCCTTGGGTGAGAGCTGGGAGGGAGTGGAGATAATGGAAGTGTTGTCTGCTACATGTTGAGAAAGCGTCGGAGCCAAAACCGTCGAAGCCTTTATACGGACATTACGCGTGGCTGCCTATTTGCCATTTGTTTCCTAAATTTTCTGTAATTTGCGCTGCAGCAAACATTCACCTTGGTTAAATAGGGCTCCGCTCAGCAATATTCAGCAGAACCGCGGCGTTTCCTGGCTCCGGCCATGAAGGCTCCGCAGGATTTTCACTGCTCAGGTGTTGCAAAGCCTAATCCTTATTCAGGAACCAAAACGATCCACTTTCCTTGCCTGCGGTGCTTGGATCCCTGCCTTTGGCAGTAGCCCCAGACTCCTGCAGAAGATGAAGACATCCCTCCATGCCTATAGATGGAAAGGCGCCAACATGGATGCCATCAGAAGGACGCAGCTGAGCATATGCTGAGAAAATTGTGGCATCCATACTGTACATGGGGAAGGGCTGACTGAACACACCAGTTTGTTGAAGCTTATGGCCCTGAAAAGGAAACATAGGTTTCCTGTAAATGTCATTCAGGGATATGCTAACTGTTATTTCCTGGCGCTGGATCATGATGCTTTCAACACATTCTGTTCATCTACCTCTGCTGCCTGCCTGCCTGGCTGTGCACAGCGATAGCTCTCCTGTCTTCTCACCTTTCCCTCCTCCCCGCGCGAGCCTAAGGTAAGAGAGACTCAGGCAAAGTGGAAAAAAAATGGCTTGGGGATGGAGCACCACAGGAAAAAGAAATTAAAAAAGGGAAGGTTCGGTGTTACGTGCCTTCCCATAGCTTCCGCCGTTGCAGGACAAGTGCGTAACTGGAGTGTTTGGGCTGCGTTACTTTGACTCCATTAGGAGTGAACCGGCCCCCTGGTGCCATTCTGCCGTGGCATTTCATTTGTACAGGTTGCTTTCAGCCCTAGCGCCCACGCCGTGGCCGCTCCCCTACATAGTCTTAAAAGGCTTCCCTAAGTACCTTCTGCGATACGAGTTGTCTCTTCGGCTGTCTGCATCCCTCGTCTCCCACCCTTCCTCCATCCTTCAGGTACTGGGTTTTGGAGTGGAAGTGTCAGCAAGCGGGACGGTGCATCAAGGAGAAGAGGAGCCCTGCCTCCGCAGGAGCACCGGCGGCTCAGCATCCCACCGTCCATCTTGGCTTGGTACCTGGGCCTCGCTGCACCATCCCTCCTGCGCAAAGCAATTAAAGGAAAAGAGGTAAACGCTTACAAATGCATCACTTTAGGCTGCTGAGGGCATTATTCCAAGCCAAGAGCATAGACCCTGAGCTTTTGTTCTGGTGATAAAGGGGATATGTTATCTCTATTCCAGCTCCGAGCTGTATAATGCCCCGATGAAAAGCAAGTTTCTCTGCCTAGTGAATAAGGATCATTGTTTCGGGGATAATGAGGCTCCACTCCCTTTTGGCTCTCTCTGAAAGACCACAGCACTGGCGAAGAAACAGTGCCGCGGGTCCGCCAAGTGTCTGCTGAATGCAGTGGTGACAGGCGCGATTTTCACAGTTAGCATTAAAATGGCATGTGAGTGGCTCTGTGCGCCATGTTATACTGTATCAACCCACGATAAACAAGCAACTGGCTACAGGACGGCAACCTCCTACCATCCACCCTTTGCCATAAAGCTATTGTGTTTGCTTGATTAGATTTTTATTTTTTTTTTCCCCACCCCTCCCTGCACAAGTGAAGAAAAGAAAGAAAAGAAAAAAATGGTATATTATACATACAAATAAAAACAGAGGGGAAAAAAAGTAGATTACAGTTGGGTAGCGGTAGGCCAGCTTATTTTGCACAATTGGGATAAGTAAGGCTTTTATTAACACGATAAGGAAGTCATGATAGCATAAAACTAAGCAGGTGCTCAGATCACATCAGGATAGTCTGGAAAACTCTAGTCAAAGCTCCAGCTGAAATCCAGGGAAGCTGTGGTGTCTTTGAAGATCTAGCATCTCTTTTTTACCAGCCTTAGTATAAATATAAGTACTTTTATTTAGTGCTATCGGTGTTTGGAAAGCTCAGACCTGATTGCTAACACATCACATTCAGTAAGAAAAACTTTTAGGAGTTATTTAGTAGTTTTGGTAGTAACTTGGCAGTGCTAGGTTAATGGTTAGACTTGATGATTTCAAAGGTCTCTTCCAACCATAACGGTTCTTTTAGTCTATAACAAGGAATGTTTTTATCGTGATTACTTTCACGAGGTGTTTTCATGAGCAAAAAAACTCATGGGTTTTATGAGATTTGAACTAGAAATATCAGATTTAAAATAGCAAGCGTCACCCGGAAGGCTGCAGGAAGACCCCCGCGGTGCTGGGCAGGAGGTGGGGAGCGAGGCGAGCGCCTCATTTGGGATGGTCGTTCTCTGGACCTGCCACGCAGAGAAGATAGTGGAAATGCGTGAAAAAAGATACAGTTAAGGAAAGCAATAGCAGTACTGATTTCTATGGCGAGCATAAGCCCAAGGGATGCCAGGGGGTTTGCTGAGGTCCGGTGGCCCACAGGGGCTCATTGGTGGCCATCCCCAGGGGTGCATGACCCACTGGGGACAAACCACATGCGTGTATTCCCTGATTTACTGTGGAGTTTGGGGTGACCACTTTTGGGTTACCTTAGCCATCCTCCTATTTCTCCTTTGAGGCTAGATGCTCAGCAATTTTTGCAGACTGGGCCTCTTTGAAGTATCCCCTTTCTCCCGTTGTCAGGAACGCAAACAAATAGGCAAGAAGCCAAAGAAAGCAAGATTTAAACCAAATGGATCTACTTTACAACAGGCCCTGAGGGTGACCGGGTTTGCTTGGAGGGGAATCATCTCTGAGGCAAATGGCAACGCTGAATGCAAGGAGCCAAAAGAATCGTTGCCGTAAGGATGCCTCTTCCAGCCATTTCTAGACGCAGGAAAAAAGCACATTATTCCCTGCGTCGCCCGCTAGGAATGATTGCTCGTGTAGGAGGCATTATTTGATACCTGTTATTTACTAACGCAGTTGAACTAAAGACCTAGGCACTACTGGACCCAGTTCACGAATATTTATTGCACCAAATCCAATCTATAATATAGTGTCAGCCTTGTACCAAAGCAGGAGACAGTAGTATTTATGATTATTAGTACAATATTGAATCATCCTGAACCAATTACTGGTCCAATTACTGTGTCATTATTATCTTCTGAATAGGGCTTGATTTGTCTGTGATAAATATGATGCAATTAAACTACCTTTTTACATAATAAAACACTGCAGGTGTTTATTCTTAAGGGTTTACGGATACCAACAACCAATAGATTTAATTAAAAAAATCCTTGAAATAAATGTGAATTTCATTGAATTGTTCTAGCACTGGTGAATGCTTTAAGACTACCTACCAAAAGATTCTCCCTCTATAATCTGTTTTAAAAGCTATGCTAAGTGCACAAAAACAATGACTTCAGCTTTTTAATGTTTCAATAATTAATAACATTTCTTTAAAGAATGTATAATTGGTCTGTAATAGTATAACTTAAGAAACAAAAAAAGTTACGCGGGTCAAATTGCTATTACTGTTGTGTCAATGTGAGGGATAAATGCATGCTGGCTTCACGAAGAAATCTTATTACATTCAGATTTTCTGCTCAATAATTTTAAATGCAATCTTAACATTTTTCGCACTACACCCATAAACATAATATTGATTTAACTCCAGTTTGGTACTAGCGATAGATACCGAACTACAGCGTGCTGGCTTTATATTACGAAAAGAAAAGGTCATTAATGTGAAACCCTACCTGGAATTATTTTGCCTTTCAGTACAGTGGATACATAGCTTTAGCTTTAGCTATAAACCAGCCTCAGTCAATACAGTATGAATGTGTATGAAAGCCATTGCTGGGCTTATGCTGGTTTTCAGAAAGGCAAATTCCCTTCCCCAGCTTTGCCCCGCTGTGCAGGGTTCAAAGGAATGGTGGTGCCAGTATTGCCTTTCTCCATCCTCCCTCCCGGGGCAGTACTCGGTGCTCTCCCATCGATGCAGAGTCTAAATTGGGTTTGTCTTTTCTTTTTTCTACGTGGACCGCAGTCGTGTACAATATCAGGAGAAATAGTAAGGCTTGCGGAAACAGGCCAGATATTTGGTGCCGGAAATTTTTCTTGTGTTGGGGCAGAAAAGGCTCAAGGTTTCTTTTAAGAGCGTATCCACCTAATTCCAGGACAGGTAGGAGCTCGTAATCCAGTTTCACAAGCATGGTTAGGGAGGGAGGAAGCAGAGTTGAGCGGGAGCTCCAGAGGCACGGTGATGCCGACTTCCACCAAACTGGACCCATGGCTCCGCAGTGGCCAAGCTCCCAGGGCTCCAGGCTCACGCGCTGCCCCGAAATAACACGTGCATTTGCAGAGGCTTTCCTTTTTTATCTAAATCTTATTTGATCGTTATCAGCTAGGTACTTTTACGCACACGTACAGTTATCTGTATTCTTTTAACTGAATGCATTGTTAAGGAGTAGCCGTGAGATGCTTTAGGCCATGGGATCCCTCTTGACTGCCCAGTACTGCACAGGAGGGCTCATGGCTGTGTTGGATGGCATTTCCCTACGGCTCCTGTCCCTGGCAGCAGGGCAGGACGAGCACCCCGGCCGCCCACCCTACACCCCTTCCCTCCCATCCATCTTCCCTACAGCACGGGGCAGGCTGAATGCTAAAATAAAGCTTTCGTAAAAGGTTTATTAAGCAAGACGCAAGGTCAGGCTTTTAGTTGCAAGGCTGGAAAGGAAAGGTTACAAGCAAAACAAATATAAACACAGTCCCCGTCTAAGCTTAAACAACTGGATTCCTTTTCGGTTGCTTAGTCCGGATTCTCAGATCCTGCAGACATACTACAGCTGTCGGGATTTGAAGCATCCTAACTTCTGCCCTAAATCCTGATCCTACGGTCAGTCACAGGAGTTGGCAGCTTGGCTTCCCTCCTTCTGCTCCTCTCAGGCACGTTCACGCTCTTTTGGTGTGTGACAAGACCTGGTTTTTTGTGAAGTGACCCTGCTGTAGACACAGCACGTAGGAGCCTCCTCCTCCCCCTCACCTCTTTGGTCTCCTTCCCTGCTTTTCCCCAGCCCCAGAGCAGATCTGGGTGTCCCCGCCTTGGCTTTGAGATGCTCATAAAGGCGTTGGGGGATGCTGGTGCCTTCAATCCCGCTTCTATTCCTCGTTCCCATCTCAGAGGTTGCCCACTGACCGCCCTCACCCACCCTTGCTCCCTAACTTCCAGGTGAGGAGTAATTCCTACGGCATTGCTCTTGCTGTGTAGGACCCACCCGGAGTTACCAGCACCACGCTCTGCCATCCCCCTTAGGGGTTTTGGCACAAAAACCGTGAGAAGGGATGAAGTTTAATAACATTTTTGACTTGTTTTCAAACTAAAATCAAGACTCATTAGGCCAGAAACTTCTGATGATAGGAGCGATTAAATATCCAAGGTCAGCTTTGTGCCTAGTGTAAACGGAGGACATTGCACTCTCTTTGATGATGGGGCTCTGATTTATATTAGTCGCGGCCCTGCACCAAAGCATAGATCAGTAAACACTGAAACAGGAACACATTGAGAAGGAGAGTTAAATTATAGGGGGAAAAAAAAGAAATAAACCCCCAGTGAAAAGACAGTCTAACAGCAGCATCCTGGAGAGCTAATTCTGATAATTATTTCAAAGCAGGCAACGCGTTTGGGTTTCTACTGTGGTCTCTCTGCCTTTAGGAGCAGGGGCTTGCACTGGCATTCAGCGTCGGTTTCTGCAGACTTTATCCCTGAGACGCCTTGTGTCTGTCACACAGCACAGGGCAGCCCAGCAGGTCTCCGAGAAAAAAAAAAAAAAGTATTAATGGATGGATAATTGCCCACCTTGTAAAAATTTACTAGGAACCTGATACTTTTATCATTTGTCACAAAAAACTCCACGGTGTAATAACGTAGGAAGTATCATCGGTGCTATAAAAAAAGTGATGGTGCAAATTACACTTCTCTTTTGCTGAATGGTGCTAAATAGCAGGGAGTTCCCATTTTTTTTTTTATTGCTAGGATTTCAATAATTGTAGATGTGCATTTGAAGGGATCAATTGATAATTTGGAACACATGCCATCAATATTTCAATTTCTCTATATTTTTAAATGAAAGAAAGAAACCCAATTTCACAGTGGCAAGATTAAAAAAAAAAATCTCATTTTGTTTTCCTGTCTACTGTTAAGGAAGAAAGCTCATTTCTTGCAGCATAAAGGGATATTAATGAATGCAAACAGCATTTTCCATATTGCAGAATAAAATTTACTGTTCTAACCAAAGATATTTTATATAAATTAAGAGTTTGTTTAAAAAAATCGAAAATGGGAACTCAATTCTAGACAATGCTTAATTTAAACTAAGTGTTAAAATAAAAGCAATAACACTGAGAATAAATTAATGAACTACAATTAACTATATTTACAATAAGTGGTTTGGTTGGAAACACCTATTCCCTACACTGATAAAATAAAACCTGCATTCCGCAAAAGCTGAAATAAGTTAAATGAAGATGCTTTTAACAAGGTTATTACTTAAGCAGTGACAGGTTTACAGATTTTAGCACCATTGGGTTTTCACAGGAGCTACAGCAAGTGCTAAAATAACACACACCTTCAGGTTCATTAAATTCACCAGTGTGATGAAATAACTGATATTTTTCTATATTACTATAGTGCCTCAAAGAACTGACTATAAATAAGATACACTAATAACAACTGTTTGCGGTGCTAAAACAATAAAATAATTCTTCCAGGCTTATATGCAAAGGAAGAAATAAGTGTAAGGCAGACAGTTAGCATAGTTATATCTGGTGGCTTTTATTCTATTGGTGCCATGCCTTCAGCCATTTATTTATCACAGAAAAATGCCCTGTAAAATGTTTTATCATTCATTGCGACAGGAAGAAACTTGTTAAAAGGGTACGTGAAGAGGGGGCTCCCATCGCAAAATATTTACTTTTTGATCAGGTGCTGAAGCATTTCTGAAGACTGGCTTATGCAAAGAACTGGTTTTTAAAAACGAGTGTTCCAGATGATGGTAAATCCCACATTATACTCTGTTTTGGAAAGAACCAACGCTGGAAAAAGCAGATTTCTAATAAATCAATGGAGTATGGCCTTTGGAGACCTGGGAGACATATGGGCAGTAATAGAGTATCTCAGGTTATTTCGTGAACGATTCCATCTGGATGAGGGCTCGGTGTTATTCGCAGCCTCCTTCTCCCCTAAAACACCTTCAATCTTACCCGCAGCCCCTATCTCAAATGTCAGACCACCTGGGATCCGCAGCTGTCGGGCTGAAAGCGGAGCTGCCGGGGCGGCCCCGGCCGCAAGCCGCCAGCAGCCACAGCCCCGCTGCCGCCGGGTGAAAATCAAGCGAGTTTGGGTGTGGGGCTTGCACCAGGCGTGGTATTTAATGCTTCGTTCCCTTTTATGTAAATATATATTTTTAATATATGTATTTTAGATATATATGTGTGTGTGCCTGCATACGCGCATGCAAACATATCTATACACAATTTAAGAGTTGGAATAACTATTTCCAGTCTGCTTGGGATCTTGGGTCTCCCGTTGGGTCTCCCATTGGGTCCCCCGTTGGGTCCCCCTTGATGCAGGGGTAAAGCACGAGTCATTCCGCAGCAGTCAGAGGATGCAAAACCCATGTAAATGGGAGGAATCGACCCTGAGATGTTACAAGCTTGCCTAAATTTTGCAATGCTATGTCCTTCCTCTGGGTGATTCGCTGTTTCGGTCTCTGGAAGCAGCAAACTGTGTTTCAGCAATACACGTAGTATCGAAGCGTGTTTACACTGATTTAAAGATTTGGGTTCAGGGGTTGTAAGCGAGGTTTGGGTGACAGTGATTGTGTTGCAACGCGTGAAGCCCAGCCGCAGGGTTTGATCCATCCCGCCACAAAGCTGGTGCGTTTGTGCGGGGAGCCTGGGAGCACAGGGCAGGAGCACAGCAAAGCTGCCACGGCTCCCTCATGCCACGGGGATTTTGGAGGATGAGTCCTATCTATCCCTATTTCCCAGAGCTCTGATGGTGCATGCATAGTGTCCAGCCTCTCTGAGCTACCACCTGAGATCCCCGCAGCACCGAATATCTAAAATTACAAGGAGAAAAACTTCCATTTGAGGATTCTCTAACAATGGCTCCATCCTTTCTTGTCAACCCAAACTGTTCGTTGTGTCTGCTATCATCAAAAACCCCACAAAATATCTGCATTCTATTGTTTTGCTCATACAACAGGGACAAGTGTGGAGCCCGCCGTGCTCCGGAGGCACCGCTGAGCGAAGGGACTCCTGGAGGGATATTTCAGATAAGTGGGACGCTAACAATGCATTGCGCCTGGGCAAAACCCTTTTAATTTCTCCACATACTTCATAAACCCCTTGTAACATCTCTCTGAGAAGAGCAATATGACCATTTTATTGGTGAATAAACAGAGTCGCAGCAATATTAAATGACTTCTTTGGCCTTAGGCACAAAAAAGCTGCAACTGGCCCGTAAATGAAAAAAAATGTTTTTCATTAGAAGTTCTTTATCTCAGGAATTCCCCTCCCACCTTGATTTTACACTTACCGATCTTTTGAGGAAAATGTCGGAGTTATTAGTTTATTTAGATTTTTTTTGTAAACTGTGTGAAACTTGGGGGAGCGAGTTGGTTTTGAGTGTGTGCTGGTTAATAATTCATGCTTCGTGTGAAAAGAAAATTGATCAGAAGCATCCTGGAGAGACCAATCCATGCTGCCTCTGCCATCAGCTGAGACACAAACTAAACACGAGGCATGAACTGAAAGACGTTGCTGAGAAAAACCGCACAGACCCATCCCAAGCGAAGCGGCGTGGCTGGCGAGGGGTGTCAAAGGGAAGAGCAGCACGGTGTCCTTTGAAGCCCGGTCATGGAGACAAGGATGTGGGAAAAGAACCTGCAGCGCAAAGTGGTCAAAAGTTCTTACGAGGAGGACGAGAGCAGCTCCGTTTCCTGAAGGCAGCGCTCCAGATCAAACAGGCCTTTGTGGAAATGTTCAAAAAAAAAAACAGACCCCCACCACCTCATCCTGGGATGAGGATGAGCCTCAGCACCTGGGGCTGGATGGGAGGTCAAAGGAGGAGCACTGGGGGACGTCTGTAGATGCTGAGGCTGAAGCTGTGCCGGCGCCGATGAGATGGAACTGTTCTGTCAAATGTAAGAGCTTATGTTTTCTGCTAAAAAAAAAAAATGTTCAGAAATGTTTCCCAAATGGAATTTTGGAAGTGTTTGCTGAGCTTTAATTCCATCCTGGATCCATCGATTCATCCTTTGTTTCGCTACGCTGTTCTTCCGTTTAAAGTTACATTAGAAATCACACATATCTGACCCAGAAAGACAAGAATTTCAGTCTCTAAGGAAGGTTTTCTGGAGCCTAAACCTTCTCTCAGCTTTTCAGCTGGGAATGGAGCCTCCTGTCCACGTGCTCACCACAGAGGGAGCCCAGGAGAAGGACGAAGGACCGGTGTGAAGGAGCGTGCGCAGGGGTCACTGCAGGCACCCGCCGTTTCTGGAAGAGTTTCTGGTTGGAGGCACGTGCTCCGTTTGGATAGGTGAGCCATCACGTACTAGTAGAATTTTTTTTCCTCAGCTTTCTACAAATCTTAATTGCTACACATGAATAAGCACATAAATTAATGCTAGATGTACTTGTCTGTGTAAGTGTAAGCTATATAGATATATACATGGGCAAATTTACGTGTAGTTATCAGTCTTGGTATCCCACTTGTTAAGGTAATTGTGTCGTCTAAATTCTGTCACACTTGGTTCAGGACAGATTCATTAACTGTCCCTATTACCCTGGCATCTGAGCACCTATTTCATCGAGGTAAATCCAGAATAAATCCCTTAATTTCCCAGGTTCTTTTGCCATTTTTCCTTAGAAATAATGAGAGATGCTTATACTCAAAGAAAAAATGAGGTATCTGACACTGAAAAATACAGTAGGGCTAATTATTATGGTATACTGAGTCAGAATAATTGAATTAGCATGCGTGTACAAATTATTTTCTGTGTTGGCGTAAGAACGGATGTTTACAAGATTCCATGAATATTGCTATTATAATCTTTAGCATTATATATACATCTTCACTCACGTATATACATATTCTATATGTATATATGCTTCCAATATATCAGTCTCTCCGAGGGAGGACGTCTCTAATAGCAGTATCAGGTTGCACATTTCTCTCCTCCAATGCCAGGTAGAGTGGGAGGAGGAAAGGAAGGAAATATGGATGCTCCACCTAACAACCTCTCTTTCTATATCTATGAATTTATGCATCCAAGTTAACACAAGGGAAAACCCCTGTGTGGTAACGTTCCCCTAGACATTACTGGGCAGCTGAACATCATGAGATGTTTGAGAACCTTCCTGATAGCTGTAAGGGAGATGTCATCTTGTTAACTAGGCAAAGAGAGACCGCATTGTATAGAGTTCATCTGCTTCTTAATATCACTCTTATCTTTGTGATATCTGTGTACTGTATCCTGTAGTTTATATAACTTAGTTCTTCTTACCCTACCCCCGTATCTGCTTTTAAATAGTGGACTGTGATGTACAAAAACTAGGCCAAAAATCAACTTTAAGTTTCCTTGTCTCAGCACAGAAGTCCATTGACATCCTGAATCAAATATTCCCCTGCATTACTGGGGAGTCTTCGCCTATTTGGGGAGAACAATTTCCCTCTGACCGTGTACTGGATTCACTCCAGAGACCAGTTTTTCTCTGCTTTGAGCTGGAGCACATCTTTTAGGGCACACATTGATGCCACGTGTGATCAGGGCTAATCCCATAGCGGCCCATTGCGGTCCAAAACCTTTACTGCTCTGCTCCATAATACACAATGGCCTGGCGTAAAACAAGTCAGTTGCTTACACCCCACAAGCACTATATGCTATTGTTTTGCTCTTCACCCACCTGTGTGAAGCACTGATGCGGGTCACTGCAGCCCATGTCTACCTCTCTGTCCCCAGGACGTCGGACCACGCGGAGCAAACACAGCCTGGGTACAGATGACTTGTCAGAGCAATAAAGTACCGCCATGGTTGGTCAATCCTTGCCCAGTCTGTTGAGATATTAGACGGGGTGCCAGGTTTAAAGCTGTTTCTAATGATTTGTCACTTCTTTGCTGCTGAAAACTGAAGTAAGAGCGCAAATGTGTCTGCTCTGGCCAACCAGTAACCAGTGCTTGAAGACTAGAAGCACTTTTTGGCCACTGTTGGTTCGTTTCCTGTAAATTCCAAGGCGGGGGGGGTGTGCGTGTATTACTTTTTTCTTATTTTTTCCTTGCAGATTCATCAGCTTTTGCAGTGTGCCATGCCTACAGGCTGGTTTAGCAAAGGCCACTGCTCTGTGTGAAGCTCCCATGAAGCCCACACGAAAGGCAGGAGTCCGGGCAGAAGCAGAGCCAAGGTTTGTAATTTATCGTTCCTTTACAGCATCGGGGGGCTAGGGCTGCTGGCGTTTTCAGACACCTTTGCATTGTGTGTCATTGAATCCTGGAAAAATATGCAGAGATCTTCTCCACTCCCAGGTTTCAATTGTTTCCATGACGGTTCATCCTATCTCCGTACACCCAATGTTCAAATATCCTCCAGGAAGGGAACCCCAACCCCTGGTTGAGAGCGTGGCGGTCTCTGCGGTGGTTTTGCACAAGTTGTCTGGAAAAGGGACAAAGTTTCCCGAATGAGGATTTGTGGGATGAAGGTCTGAGTAAGAGGAACAGTCCTTTCCCTTGCGTTGCTCTGCCTCGCGGTTCAGCTGGGAGCTTTCGCGCATCTCATAGACTGCTCCGAGCCTGTGCAGTTCGCAAAGTGGAAAAAAGGAACTGAAGAAGCAAAAATAAATATTAAAGCACGTAAGAATTAAATATCACGTATTCAAATAGCAATTATGCCGTTGAAAACAAGATCACCACACCTGTACAAGAAAAGACAAGCAAGCCCAAAACATCTGTTTGGATCCACCTGCCAAGCACCTGTTTCGCAGTTTCAATGCCATTTGATTGCTGGAGATGTAGAGGCTCTTGTGAGGTAATGAGTGATTTTACATTATGCATGATTGAAAACAGGTGTTCTAATGCTGTACAATTCTATGCATGAATAATTCAGTTTGTTTAGAGCAAGATCTTTAAAAGAAGTGTGGTCTTTATTTTTTTATAAATATTAAGGTTATTCTCTGCAATGTATGGTGGCTGGTCTTTTCAGGAGGCTCACTGATGACCATTTTTGTATAATTTTATGGGAAGGAAATAACACTGTGAAAGGTAAAAAAAAAAAAAATAATTATACCTAAAGCACATAAGCAATGAAATTGAAAGGTTTCTTTAGCAAGGAAGGGGAAAAAACCTGTCACACTTTTAAGGGAGAAAGCCAGATGACTTTTGGCAAAGCCTGCTTCTCAAAACTAACAAAACAGCCCAAGAGCTTAATTATATACTGGGGTGAATGTGCCTTAGGGATAAGTAAGAGCTAGTCCATCTCTTGGTCCGAATTCCAGCTGAGTCTGAATATGTTTAAGAATTTGGGTTGATTTTTTCTCTCTCTTTTTCCGCATGATTATGAAAAGGGTTCTTGCGCAGTTGTACGCCTTGTGCTGGTGGAAGATGCTGCAGACCAGTTTCCATGCTGGAAACTGCGGTACGAATCAGCTCATGCTCCTCACCGCGGTGGATGCAGTGGCTGTTTGGGATCATCTCCCGAAGATGAGGAAGGTGTGGTAGTCCAAACTAAAAGATGCAGCTAAGCCTGTAGCACCCCCTCTGCTTCTTCCCAAGGTAAGCAACGCAGTTGGCATGGCCTTGTGGCTTCAGGCCAGGAGAGTTTTGAGGTGGGGTGAGCTTAAATTGAAAGAAGGTAGATTTATATTAGATATTGGGAAGAAATTCTTTGCTGTGAGGGTGGCGAGCCCCTGGCCCAGGTTGCCCAGAGAAGCTGTGGCTGCCCCATCCCTGGAGGGGTTCAAGGCCAGGTTGGACGGGGCTTGGAGCAACCTGGGCTGGTGGGAGGTGTCCCTGCCCAGGGCAGGGGGGTGGAGCGAGGTGGTCTTGAAGGTCCCTTCAAACTCGAACCATTCTGTGATTCTATGAATTAAAGAGCTGAAGGTTTTCCTGCCACAGCATATGTCTTATCCCTCCTTGCTTCCTCAGCTAGGGCTGTAATTTAGTTTAGTAACAAGGTTTGTAATTAGCGTCAGTTGTGGTGTTAGGTTTTATTATGGGAAGTTTCCTCTGGGAGCAGCGCTGAGATCTCCCAGGCACTTCCCAGGGAAAGTTAGTCCCGTTGGTCTGTTCCCCCCTCGCTTCCCATTGCAGCCGCTCCAGCAGCTTCAGGGCTCCACGGCTGATTTGATGCCTGGCTTGAAACAAAGTGCTCAGAGGGTATTTTATACCTGACATGCCAGATCCTGCACCTCCCAGGACAGGCAAAAGCAGATGAAGAGGATGCCAGCCCTGCCAAGATGTTGTGGCGGACAAAGTAAAATCTTGGTGAGGATGAAGAGAGTGGAGAAAGTGAGAGTGAACAGAAGCTTTCAGGTCTTCCCAATGGTCATGTCCTGCCCATGGCCATTGATGAGGCAATGAAGCAGGAAAAGAGTAAAAGAGAAGAAAGGGAGTGATATTACTGATTTGAAAGGAGGAATGAACAAAGACAAGAGGCTGAAAGCAATTATTAAAGCACGCTGCAGTACCCTGTGCTAATTAAAAAATGCACCATGGTGCTGGAACACCAGTGTTGAGAGCTCCTGATACATAATCTAGGCAGGTTTGGATCCAGTGGCTGTAGAGTCTGGTGGAGTGTGGGCTTCAGCACGTTGTATGGGGTCAGGCAACAGAAGGAGGAAAATTCAAGAATCCAAAATAGACAAGTGCGAGCCAGGACCTCACTGGGTAAACAGGGGTAGCTCAAAGGTGGTGGCCACACTGCTCAGGAGACGTCAGGTCAGGGTTCCTGCAGGACTTAAAAGCAATGAGTCTGTGACCAAACCTGGCTAAGCATGCAAACCTTTAGGGGTTTAACTGAAGTGAATCTGTAATCTTTCAGTATTTTATATACAGTGTGCTACCGGAGACGGTAAATTAGAGTTCATAATATCCTATCCATTCAGCTACTGACAAAGTATCTAAGGTAATCTGACCTGCTTCACGGACCATGAGAAAAATCCTCATGTAAAGTGAAAAAGATGAATTACAGCATTTTACAGAGAGGTAGGGGAATTTGTCTCAACTCAGATCTTGGGTTAATTCCCACGACAGGTGAAAGAATGTTTCAGCACGCTTTACACAAATAAAGTTGGGGAGGTTTAATAGATGCAGCCCTACAGGCCAAGGGATAAACTCTGCTCCCTTTAATGCATTGGAGCCAATGCCCGTGCCGTCAGCAACAGGGGTAGTAATCAAAGTGAAGGAAATAAGGGAAGAGATCTCTGAGGGAAGGCAAACAGCAAGGAAAACAAAAAAAAGTAAAATGCCTGAAGCGTGGGGAAAAGGTGTGGGTTTTTTTTTTTCTCTGATGATTAGGAAGAGGAAAGCATCCTGGTACTCTGAGTCTCTGCAATAAGGAAAGCACCTTATTTTCACTGGGAGCTGCTGTTCCTCCCTGTTATAAGCAGAAAATAAATGGATCCTCATAATTATAGTGTGCTGGATGGGGGTTTGGGAATTAAAAAGGATGATGTGGCATCTCTTGGAGGTGCTGCTGCCTGGCCTGCTGAGAGGTTATCCGTCCTGGTGCAGATGGTGGAAACTCACAGTTCCCACCGAGCATCTGGGAGAAAGGCAGCCCATTTCTGCTCCTTCCTGATGCCTTCTCCCTAGTTCATAGCCCGTAACAGCAACTGGAGGCTTCCTCCAGGTTGGTGGAAGAATTTCCTATGCAGCTACAACTCTTTTTTCTTTATTTTTCGTTTCCCAGTAACAGCTGGTTTATAAATCTCCTTATCTGATTGTTTTAAATTTATGTTAGGCGTTACTTTCTGTCTTCTACTTTAAGTCCAGCTGAGCTCCCAGAGGCGCATCCTTCTCTTACCTCTTCAGAGCCTTCTCAGCAGCAGGGAGAGAAGGCACCAGTACCTCCTCTACCACATTTCTAACTATTTCCATTCCCTTTCTAGGTACTGAGATGACACGTTTGTTCTTGCAGTTGAATCCTGCAAGGGGAAAGTGTGTGCTTTGGTCATATTGCGTTGGGCATTGATCTGTGGGCCAGTTCAGGTGCCTGCAGACAGGAAAGAAGGTTTGGCTTTCTGCCTTCCTTCCTTTGCGTCACACCCGTACTGCACGGCGTCTGAAGGAAATGCAGTTTTCCAGAAAAACAGCCCAAAGAAAATCTTCAGAGTTTCTCATTTGCAGCCATACCTGTGTGATCCAGGACTTCTAGGAGGTTGCCAGTGGAGGGAAAGATGAATATGGACCTCTCTGATATTGATGCTGGGTGTGAAAATATTTAGCTTCTGAAACCTTTCAAAGGACTCAGATGGAAGTTGTTCCATAAATCAAAAGTGTGAATTTACCTTTTTTTTATATATACACTTCCTGTGGTTTATTAGGGAACTGTTCCCTCTCATCTTTACCCTCCAACTTAATTGTCTTTGGTTTCCTTTCAAGAATTAACCAGGATCTGATGAACTTACAGGAAATCTTCCATTGCTGACGGGGAGATATTTTTCCCTGATATCTCTGTCACTACAGCAGAGGAGACATAACAAGGTACCTTTTCTAGGTACCAGTAGTCCCATTTCCTAAACCAGTGGTGCACTCCTCCTTATTCGCCGTTAGAATAGTGTTGAAACTGTCATGTGTTGTTTCCACCTCTTTCATTTTCTTCTCGAACGAAATCCTTCACTTCTTTGTATGCAGAGGCTGCTGTGGCCTGGATCTCATCTTGTCTTCTAGTAACATCTTCCAGATTTGTTTTAAACTGATTAGACACTGCTGAAGAATCAGCTTCTCTCCCCCGGACAGTACAAAGCCAAGTGTTGACAGAGCTGGCTCCTGGCCATCAGCTACGTGATGACGCAGCATCGCATCTTTTGACAGCCCTGACTTCGTTTGGGGCACTCTGAAACGTTCACACACCCTGACGAATTAAAATAAAATAAATTACAGGGTGACAGGAGGCTGCAATTAAAAAAAGAAGTGTCAGCTTGACCAGAGAGTTGCTTTAATTAAAGGACTGATTCTATACGCTGGCGCAAAGTAATCTGAAAGTTATTTCTGCCCTTCTCATGTGGCTGCATTTTCCCTCTGAATTTTGATTTTGAAAAACAGAAAATGATCCTTTTTATTGGGCTACTGAGAGAAATTATGGGGAATGAGCTGAGTGAATTTAAAATTCTCTCAGTAGGAGTAGGAAAGTCCTTCCATAACTAAATAGCTTCCAGTGCAGTTTAGACACAAAGGCATTGATTTTTGGTACCCACCTGAACACAGGGATGCATTTAACCCACGAGGATTGCACACTTTGCAACCACCTAGATTCTTCGCTGGATGGACATCATACTCTCTTTAAGCGTGGGGAGGAAATACAGAAGGTTACGATACCAAATACTATTTCTGAGGTTCATTTGTCCCTAAAGGTTAATAAAGCTCATCAGGAAGTACACTGAAGTGAAGCAAAGTCAGCTTTAGTATTTGAGTCTTCCCATCACAGACTCCTAAGAGATGTCCTGTGGTTTGACACATAATTAATATGTTTATTTATTTTAGCTTGATATTTTTTTTTAATGGCCATCACCATAATAGCCAAATATAAACATTTCATCCTGTTTCATAAAGAGTCTGTGGTCCGTTTTTATTGCAACACTGTTCGTTTCCCAGATCCCGGCAGTGACATGGAGTAGATGCCTGGAAAAAAAAAAAAAAAAAAACACAAAAAAACCTCCAAAATTTTCTCACCATTTTTGCGTGAAGTTGCGTTATGTTTACAAACTTGTGCAAAATGTGCCTCTCGTGCCTCCTTGGAGTGTCATGGGAACACAAACTGAGGTCTGATCCGGTAGCGCTCTGCGATGCTGCCTGGTGCTTCTCGGGGGTCCCATAATCCACCCACGAGGTTGTTTCATCGTGTGGCGTAAAGTTGCACGCTGTTCGCCAGCGTCCAAGATCCCAAACACATGGACAATTAGGCTGGCTCAAGTATTAAAAGCTGACAGTTTTTCGGACAAACATAACTAATATTTTCATTATTTATTCATGTTAAAACATTAAAATGTCCTCGTTACTCTAAATTACGTCACTTTTAACTTATGGGATGCTCAAGGAATATTTGTTAGAATTATTGGCTTTCGCTTATGCTGTTTATAACTCACTTTTTATAGACTTGACTGGTCAGGTAATTTCCACAGTATTGTTTTTGGCTCCTTAACTGGATCCCATCCAAGCTTACAAAGTGCTTCTACAGAGATAACGGAGCACAATCCAGCGTCCTGTGAAATGTCAGCTATATATCTAGTGTTAGATGGGTAGCGATAACCTGGGTAGAGCTGCCAGATGCTGTAATTTCTTGCTCGGGAGTACCAAACACCCTAAAGATACCAAGACAATTCTGCCGAAAGAAGGAAGGAAGGAGGAAAGGAAAAAAAAAAAAAAAGAAGAGTGAGCAAGAGGCACCCTTCTTTTCAGTGGTGCCCAGTGATGGGACAAGGGGGTAACGGGCACGAACTTGAGCATAGGAAGTTCCACCTAAACATGAGGAGGAACTTCTTTACCCTGAGGGTGGCAGAGCCCTGGCACAGGCTGCCCAGAGAGGTGGGGGAGTCTCCTCCGTCTCTGGAGACATTCCAACCCCACCTGGAGGTGTTCCTGTGCCACCTGCTCTGGGTGACCCTGCTCTGGCAGGGGCTTGGACTGGGTGATCTCCAGAGGGCCCTTCCAACCCTGTCATTCTATGATTCTAAGAGAGAGAAAGTGTCCAGGCAGTCCTGTTTGTTGCTCCTGAGCCCCATGCTTACAATGTGGTCTTTACCTCTGTTTCCTTGTAAGAAAAGTGAATGCAACACTATTAATTTACACCAAAGAATGGTAAGTTAGTTGATGTCATTAACAAACTTTCATTGTAAAAAGTGCTAAATCATTTTTTGAGGAAATATATAAATCCAGTATTAACAAAAAAAAAAGAAAAAAGAGGAATACAAATGTAACTCTTATCTGAGTCCAATCATCTGAGAAAAGCACGCTGATAAAGTAAGATTTAGAAGAAGCATAAATTGAAAATGGCAAAAAAATACTTTTTTAAAAGGGGCCTACTGGAATAAGTAGGTCTCGGAGGCATTTGATTTGGAATATGTAATCTTATCCTTTGAGGATATTTGTGGAAGTTATTCCTGAATGTTCAGAGGTTCCTCTGCTTTTCATTATCTTCTCTCTCTCTCTTTTTTTTTTTTTTTAACAAGGGCCAGAACTGTATGCATGATTTTCTGTGATATATTCACATGGGAGGTATTCTTGGACCGGCCAAGGACACATCGTTTACAAGAAGGACCTGTCAAGCATCCAAATGCCTTTGCTGAAGCTTCCATTTGAGATCACCCCACAGAATGTGAGAAAGATTTCTTCTAGGGGAATGGCATCTTCTGGTCAGAGTTATGTCCAGAAAGTCTGCTGTGCTTAACCCGTCACTGAAATGCCCAGTGCAAATGAATTTAAGGGTGGAGGTAGGAATGACGTATTCATGTTTTCTCAAGAAAGATGCCAGGAGAGGACTCAAGCCCTTGCTCTGATTTTTTTCTACGCGCAGAACTACCTCTCCGGTACACAGGATTTCTGAGAAGGTCAGTTGGGTGTTTGGGCTTCGCATCCTGGAGAAATCAGAAGAATTTGGGTCATCTTTCTCTCTTGACTTAAAAATAGCTCCAGTTAATGGCATTTGGAAAGCGTATCTCTTTGAATACAGCCTTCCATTTTTGAAGGGGGCAAAGTTTATAATTTTGGGTGGAAACCATGTGAAAGTTAGCTGGTTCATCGAGGTTTTGTTTTGACTTTTTTGGATTCGTTCAAACTTGAAAGTCAAAGTGAAACTCGGGGGATGTGAACCCGCTTGAATCAAAACCAAGAAAGTGATGTGCCAGATCTCCCATGAACCGAAAACCACTGGGTTCTCACAGTTCTCATCCAAACAAAAATGCACAAATATAAATCAAATACCGAACCAAATATCCTCTTTTGCTCCTTGTAGTTTTCATGGAAACAACACAGAATATTAAAAAGATCTGCTCGGTTTTGCAGCAGCAACTACCAAAATATCCTGTGATCATTTGATAGCTGGCAGTTAATATCCTGATCTATTCTCTTTAGTCAGTAATCCAATCCTTTCCAACTAACGCTCTACGTTGGCATGCACAGCATAACCCCTCGGCGTCTTCCTTGGTTGTACAAGACACCGCGTGCAATTCACAGTCCTTTGCTTTCTTGCTCGAAGGAGCCAAGGAGGGAGATGGAGTTGCAGTTATGTGAAAACTGCAAGCAGCGTGATCAGTACAAAGACAGGACGCTTAGCCAGTGTATGACGAGCTGGAGTACCGAGAAAACATTGAATGATATTTTCCCCCGTGCTTTACCTTGTTTGAGACCATACCATGGCTCAGAAATGAGAGAAGGAAGAAAAAAAAAGATAATTAAATTCACTGTTTTGCAGTACCATCACTCATCATGTTCCAAACAGTTTCTAAAGCCATAAAAAAGCGCTGGTCATGGAAGAACAGCAAAGGTTTCATTTGTAACTAAGACACGCTTGTTTGTAATAACACGTGTGCTTTTAAATGTTGCCAAGTCGCTGAGGCTATCTCTGTTATATACAATCTTTAAATATGTAAGTGTTAAAAAAAACAAGGTAATGTTAAAGAAATGTTAAAAAAAAAAGTTTGATCAGATGGTTAAAATCCAGTCAAACCAAAGACAACCTGTTTATGACCTTTCTATGCTAAAAGCTAAAAATGTCATTTTTTTTTTTTCCACAAGATTAATTACCATCACTTTGGGAGTAGTGAGCTGGACATTATTATATGATGTCAATTAATGATTAAAAAAAAGGTGGTTTGCAAATGTAGCACCATAGTCCCTGGTGCATTACATCATTTCTGAAAGATCTTAACACGTGATAAGCAAAGAACATTTTAACCTAAAAGTCTGAGTGTTACAACCTCCTTTTTGTTGTAACACCCTACGCACAACCTTTTGGCCTTGAAGTCACTCGCAATAAAATTAAGAAGTCAAAAAGAAAAGGAAAAATAACCTCTTAGAAGGAGAAGACACCCTCCTGTTCTGCTAAGTGTTAATACAACAAAATGAGTCACTACATACGTTGGGAAACTTGGTGTTGATCTGAGCGTGTGCGCTGCTCTCAGCAAGATCTGTCATAAAAAATCTCATCCTTCAGAGTCGTAAGGTTGCTGTGATTCAGGTATTATAAACTGGATAATGCAGTTATCTCTGTGAGAGTGCCTCGAAAATTTCATACGCTGAGCGCAATTACTACCGCGCTTGCCCAGGCTCTGCTTTCCCAGCTGGGGTGAGAATGATCATTGATGTGCCTTATTGAATTCACTGAAATATTTAGAAAGGGTTCTACCTATATTTTACATCTCCTTCTGCTATAGCCTATTTTTGCAGTAAGTTTGATTTCTTTGTCAATAACGTACATAACCCGATCCATTTTCCTAGGAGCTCTTCTCCACTTTCGGTATCGAAACACTGCGGAGGTTCCTTTGTAAATGAACGATATGCATTTAAAATACCTTTGTAATAATAAATACCACATGAACATATGTATCAAGCAAAGGATTTCAATTTTGATGACACTTGCTTCTCAAGAACAGACATTCTGGAAGAAAAAAACGTTGCCAGCCCCAAATTGATTGACATTTGTTTACTTAACTCTCTCTTCTTGAAAGTCTGCACACCTATTTCAACCTTGAACAGTTTCCAACTGTGGTATACTGGAACATTTTTTCATTTATTAAGTTCAGTGTTGCCAACCCAAACAAAGAGTAATCAGTGATGATCCAAGCAGACCAAGCTGTCTAGCACCATACAATGTATCTGCATGCTAATTTTCAAATTCCCTCACATTTCCAGAGAACTAATGGGATCATTTTCATTCTGTTACAGCAACTCAACAGTTACTGAATCACCATCTGTGTTTTCGTTAACCTGAATCAGATATGAATTCTGTTATTGCAAGGTAGAGCAGCTTGTTTAATGATTCTTAATCTTTTCTTTAATTAAATCATGCAGCCAACCTGAAAAATCTATCTTAATGCAAATTAGGAGCTTTTTTGGCATTCGCTTACAGTAATGCACTAATAAGGTTAATTTATGAAGGTTCTCTTCCAGTCTGTACAGATGATATTTGTTCCCTGCATATTTTTAGCATATTGTCCCTTTTTGTAATATTTTAAAAAAATAATAATAAAAAATGGTTATTTTCACTCGCACAAAAGGGGGAGGCTGTGATCTGCTTATTGTTTATTAGAAAGTTTGAGCACAGAAAATGAAAATCAGTCTCTTCCCTTCCGCAAGTATCAGGCTATGCGGATGCAAAGGCACAATTCGAGGGCCTATTGAATTAAAGGGCCTCAGACGAGCACCCTCCTGCCTTTGGCTGCCGGAGAAAATCAGGCCTCTGTTCAGATAATCATCTTCAAGATATTAGGGGAGATAGAGGGTTTCTCTGAAACCCCCCCTTTTTTTTTTTTCTTCCTTTTTTTTTTTTTTTTGTCCTCGTAGGTGTGAATTGCTAGTTTAAAGAGTAAATAATTCTTGTGAAATAAGCCTGAATACATTTCTCAGTTGCACAATTGCTTCAGCTCTGGGCTCTGATGATCTCAGTCAAGAAAATCTCTGTCTTTGTGAACATTCCTCCCAACTACAAAATGAGTTGAAATCTGTTCAAGTTGCTGAGTAGAGAGTAAACTTCTTTCTTTTTTTTTAAAAGGTTATTTTTCAACACCCACAAGTAAAAATGGGGACGGAGACTGTGAATTTCGACACACGGTCTTTGCTATTTAATTAAAATCACAGAGGCTGGCTGGAAAGTTTTCAGCAAAGCGATTTTTTGCATCGGGAGACTACAGATTCCTGAAATCGGGAGTTCTTTTCATAGAAATTCCCCTGTTTGGACCAGGAATGATTTTTTTTTTTTTTTTCTTCAGTTCTAGGAAAGGACTCCTGATCTCAGCTAGCAACTGCAAAAGATCATTCCTCCTTTGCAAGAAGATTGCCCAACGAGGGCAGGCTCGTGGGAAGGGGGACACCCAGCTCATCCCCTTCCTTAACCCGCTCTCGGAGGCGGCTGTGCCTTCTCCTACCTCTTTCTTCTCCCTTTCTCTCTTCCCAGTTGGACTCACTCCATGGCTGACTCTATTAACTATTTGTGTGGCCCAAGACCGAAGCTTTTTGCCCAAGGACGAGGGAACTTACCTGAGCTGTGAATCCCTGTGTTTAATTAAAGCGAATAGCGGCGTGGAACGGCTTGGGGATGGATAATCGAGAGAAACCTTCGTTCGAGTTCCCTGTAGCCTGGGACTGGAAACAGTATCTCACGCTATCCGTGCAGTGATTCCTGGCTTGTTAAGTATTCTGGAGTGGCTGTTTTCCTCTGGTTTTAGGAATTTTGCTTTGCCCACTTCCACATGGGTGTTTGCATCCATGGAGATGGGAATGTGGGAGGTTTTCACCTTCCTTTTTCCCTTTCCAGTTTAGAAAACTGTTTTCCAGCCCGTGGTAGTCCGTCCAGTGTAATCTTAGCACAGCGAGAATGAAAAGTAATTGTTTTCCTTCCCGTTTAATTGTACCTATGTGTTCTTAAGTATATTACATGCTTCACTTCATGCTTCACCCACTTTTAAAATACGCAGATAAATGAGTATCAGCATAAGACTATTTTAATACAAACCTGTGGTTTTGTACACTGTCTTTTCTAAAAGCTATCTATATCAAAAAGTAAAAGAAAAAACAAAACCAAAACCAAACCAAAAAAAATCAAAACAAAAAAGCCCTAAACCAACAAAAACCTAAAAGAAAATTACTGATACCAAATTTTGGGCTCTTACCTGGGAAAATAAGTGTCTAATATAGACAGTTCACTTTTTCTCCCCCCGTTACCAGCACTTAAAAATACCTGACACACCCTTTATTTCCTTTTAGCAGTGAGAGAAAATGAGTCTTTGACATTTTCATCCTAAAAAGCTTTATTGAGGTGATCTTCAGTGTCTTTTTCTTACCTGGTTTTGTTTTAATTTTCATTGTTTTGCCTGTCTTTCATGGAACGGTGACCAATCTCTAGGGGACAGGCCGACACTTGACAGTGACAGTGTTTTCTTTACCTCACGTTACAGCATATTCTCAGGTATAAGAGAGAGCAGCACGGCGCTCAAGTGACAGGAGTTATCAAACTAACCCCTAAAGAAGGTACTCCATAAGGAACACCCAAAATCAGAAACTGAGCTTCTGAATCATGAAGACCTTTGCTGTAAGGCCACCATGAGAAAAATAAGGATGAAGGCTGTACTATCCGATGGAGACTTGTCCACCACATGGGAGGTAAGGGAAAGAACATGATCACATTTGACGCTAAAAATCTTGCTGGGTTAATTACCACCTCACTAAGCAGAGAAATTAAGGCAGGGAGGGCATTTTCATGATGACAACCTTTACCCAGTAGCGAGCTTTGCATTTTCCCAAGGCTGAAGACAATTTAGCCCTGACAAATCCAATCAGTGATATGCAGGCATAACCTCCGGAGATAAGCTCAAATTTCTTAGGATGCACAGGGCAAAAGATGGACTGCAGTAGGTCACTATTAAAATATTTACAACATAGCTTGGCCAGTGCCGAAATGGCACAGTTGGCCTGAAGTCGCATCAAGGTCTCCTGGCATTTGCCTATTTCCCCAATGGCTTTGTGCAGTAAAGTGTTAAGTTCTCCTGAGCGTTTTATATATTTAAGGCAGTAACTTTAAAATAAAGAATTGCAACCTTAGAGCAAAGCTGCTATTTTGAGAATTTTAAACCATTATTGACTCCTGTCAGATCAGTTTCTGGACTTATTGACTCAAGAAGTAAATATAGACTGAAAGAAAGCGAGGTCAAGTCAATATTTATCTTGCAGATCAATACATTTTGATACTAACCAAAAATTAAGCTCAATAAATGCATATATTATATGCAGCAAGGTTAGGAGAGATCCATTCAGAAAATTTGTCAATTTGGAATTTCCCCACGGATTCCAACCTTTCGGATTAAATTTCCATTAGAAAGTCTGTCCCTTTAAGGATGCTGAAGTGACAGTGATCATGATCCCCCATCACCCAGTCGGGTTTTCATGTGATAGCTGAGTAGCAGAGAAAGAATAAAAGGGAAGAAAAACGAAGTGAGAAGAAGTTGGTCATGGGAGCTCGGTTCCGCTGTTGGGAGGAAGCAGATGAGTTATGGAGGTTGCATGGAGACTAAAGCAAATATGTAATGTGATAAATGTAATGTCATATTATAATGCAAATATGAAGAATGGATGGAATAATGTAGAGGTGGACTTGCAGTAAGGTATCAGCATCTCAATAGAGGCCTCAGGAGTTTTCGAATTGCAGCAAATGGGATGCGGCGCTGGTGCACGTTCTCACACCTTGGTTCTCAAACACTGTAGGAGGTTTGCAGTCGTTCCTGATGCAGCCTGGCAGCATGTGGCACCGGCGTTCCTGCAGCTGGAAAATACTGCTTGCCTTTTCCATGTGTCACCATGTCGCTTGTTGGGATCCCCACCTGTCACGTCAAAACTGCCCTTCTGCCCATGCTCTGGCTATGAACAGATCATAGAATCATAGAATCATAGGGTTGGAAGGGACCTCTGGAGATCATCTAGTCCAACCCCCCTGCCAGAGCAGGGTCACCTAGAGCAGGTTACACAGGAACATGTCCAGGTGGGTTTTGAATGTCTCCAGAGTTGGAGACTCCACCACCTCTCTGGGCAGCCTGTTCCAGTGCTCTGCCACCCTCAGGGTAAAGAAGTTCCTCCTCATGTTTAGGTGGAACTTCCTATGTTCAAGTTTGTGCCCATTACCTCTTGTCCTGTCCCCGGGCACCACTGAAAAGAGCCTGGCCCCATCCTCCTGACACCAGCCCTTTCACTATTTATAGGCGTTGATAAGATCCCCCCTCAGGCGTCTTTTTTCCAGACTGAAGAGACCCAAATCCCTCAGCCTTTCCTCATAAGAGAGGTGTTCCAGTCCCCTAATCATCTTTGTAGCCCTCTGCTGCACCCTTTCCAGCAGTTCCCTGTCCCTCTTGAACCGGGGAGCCCAGAACTGGACACAGTACTCCAGGTGCGGCCTCACCAAGGCAGAGTAGAGGGGGAGGATGACCTCCCTTGACCTGCTGGCCACACTCTTCTTGATGCACCCCAGGATGCCATTGGCCTTCTTGGCCACAAGGGCACATTGCTGACTCATGGTCATCCTGTGGTCCACCAGGACTCCCAGGTCTCTTTCAGCCGAGCTGCTCTCCAGCAGGTCAGCACCCAACCTGTACTGGTGCATGGGGTTGTTCCTCCCCAGGTGCAGCACCCTACACTTGCCCTTGTTGAACTTCATAAGGTTTCTCTCTGCCCAGATCTCCAACCTGTCCAGGTCTCTCTGTATGGTGGCACAGCCTTCCGGTGTGTCAGCCACCCCACCCAGCTTGGTGTCATCAGCAAACTTGCTGAGGGTGCACTCTATCCCCTCATCCAGGTCATTGATGAATATATTGAACAGGACTGGATGACAGATGGTCTTCAGGTGCTTGGTGGCCCCACGGCTAGGGTGGCCAGTGCTGAATGCATTGTCTGGCCCTGTTGGGACAGTACAGCTCAGCTTCATGGGCTCAGGCCAGTGTTGAAGGTTTAGTGTAAGAGCAGAAGCACAAGTGTAGACAGAGAAAGGGATCATCTGTATAAGAGACGGAGGAGGTTGGCCATGGGCGGCCCTGCCTGTTGCAGGGTGGTGGTATGACCGCTGGTTCTTCCCTTGTCCCCCTTGTCGCTGTACCCACGGGGCCTCAGCTGCCCCACGCTGGGGCAGGCAGCGTGGCAGAGGAGTGGGCTCTGTGCTACTCACCTGCCTGGGGCCAGCTGCAATCTGTCCCCGCTCCTTCCTTCCAGAGTGCTTCCTCTTTGGAGGACGTTTTCCTGAACATCTTTTAAGCTATGAATCTACCCTTTGGGGAAGACACATGCTCTACCGAAATGAATTTCAAACGTGTGTCAGGGTATATGTGAAACATTTTCAAGAGACCTTTCTCTTTTTATTTTTTCTTCTTTTTTTTTCTTTTTTTTCCCTTTTGTTCCTTCTCTTTTATTTTTTCTTCTTGTTTTCTTTTTCCTTCTTTTTTGTGTTTTTTCTTCTCTTCTGTTTTTTCTTCTTTTCTCTTTCTTTTTTCCTTCTTTTGTCCGTCTTCTTTTTCCTTCTGTCTTATTTTTTCCTCCTTTTTTTTTCCTTCTTTTTTTTCCTTCCCTCTTTTTTTCCTTCTTTTTTTTTTTTTTTTTCTTTTTTCCCCTAAGCTTCTGAGCACGGCACCGGATGCATTTACACCCCAGATAACGGCGGTGACCTCCCATTTACATAGCGCCTCTCACCCCAAAGGATCTCCCAACGCTTCACGAACTTAGCACAAGCTGCTCTCCACGCTCGAAAATCCCTTCACCTACGTCTGGAGCCCAGCCAGCCCCCGCCAAGAGGAGCACAGCACCTGATTAACAGCGCACACAACCCCACGCAACGACTCGGGGCAGTACCTTCTCCAAATGAAACTCCAGGAAGAGTTTAAGCAGGCTGAATGTAATTACCCGAACTGGAATTTGGCCAGAGCACTGCAGGTATGGTGGATACTTTCCCTGGAAAAGCTGGGAGCGCACGATCAGAAGGAAAGGGCATAAAAATGATTGAATGTTTCTTGCCTTTTCAGAAAACACTGTTCTTCTCTTGTGGCTCATCTGGAAAAAATACGTTGGTAAAAATAAAACTTAAGGGGCTATGCAAAAGCCTTCCTTACAGATAGTTTTGAAGCGCACGAAGATGATAAAATGATATACTAATTGGTAAAATATGATTTCATTTGAAATAAAGTGGAGAATCTCACCAAATTTAGCTCCGCAAATGTAGCAAAGTATATTCCTCATCCAGCATAAAAAGGTGCCATTTGTTTGATATCAGTTTGATGAATTATTAATTTTATCACAGCTAAGACGACAGCTAATATTAGAACATTGAATTATTAATTTTCAAATGTGGCAATGAAAAAAAAAGCAGAACAAACACAAATTGAGACACATTTTAGGTGTGAGTTGGCTTGCTTACATGATCTGCTTGAGAAAACACAACAGCAGAGACAGGGGTTTAGATCTTACCGAGCAACTGCTTTTACCTTCCAATCTCAGGTGTGATTTTCAGCCTTACTTTAGAGATAGTGTTCCCTGACTACTCCGCTGAACTATGTTTATTGGATATCATGCACCTCCTGTGCCTGTCAGCCCAAACAGGGTCTCTATGTCATTTTTTTGCCGTGGATATAGTTTTTTGGGTACTCAGGCCAAGGAATAATAAGGAAGCACGTGTAACTTAGGTAGGGCAGTCATGGTTTTTTTAGGATGAGCAGGTTGAAAAATACAAGTTATTTGTAGGGAGCGGTATTTGGTTTAGTCTTTTACTCCTCTTCATTCCTGCTGTTTTTTTCACTGCTGCTTGTTATGTGGCACAGGGTAAATAAGCACTTCAGGGCTTGTTTCCTTAAAACTGTTTCTGTGAGGTTTTGGCCTTAAGAGCCAGCACAGGATTTGTCTGGCTCCACTCCTGCCCTACAGGCTAATACTGATTTTCCTGTCAAATGTCTCCTTTGCAAATATTCTTCCTTCCCAACTCTCCAAATGAAGATGGGAGCTTCGAAGTCTTTCTTATTCTGTGGCAAAAATGGTCAATAAAACATTTCCAAATGTCATACTATTTTTTTTTTTTTTTTTGGAGAAGCAGACACTAGTGCAGCGCTGCCCCAGAATGTGAACATTGGTCTGAAAATGAGCACAACTTGCGTGCGTCAGGGATGCTGACCGGTATAGGTGGATTTTTGAGGGCAATATTCCCAGGCCAAAGAAGAGAAACAGCTGTCTGTCCCCAAGCCTCATTGGGAATTAATCCAGCTCAAAGCTGGATTAATTCTATTTAAAAAAAAAAAAATAAAGGCCACAAACTTGTATTCCACTGCCACATATGGCGATTATTTAGACTACAAATATTAGGCAGGGCTAGCTGGTTGGGTACTAAAGAGAGACTCATTTAAATCACTTATTTTTATCCTGCTGACAAAATGGGGTGGGGGAGAAAAAGCATCTGTCACCCATCTGAGTTTGGAGAAGAGACCGCGTTACACCGAGAAGTGCGGGAGGGCGCAAGAATGTCGCTAATGAGTTACGCCGCGGTGCTGAGCCGCTGACGAAGCACGGTCCGTGAAGTGCTGCAAGGCAGGAGGTCAGCAGCCCAGCGGTGGTCGGGATGGGTCTGCTCAAGACCCTACGGCGAGGCATGGGCACACCTGGCTGCCTGGAAAAGGGATGAAAGATGAGCCGAGATGGGAAAGGAAGGGATGCTGCACACTGAAGGAAACTCATTTGTCCTCTGATCTCTTTGCTTTGATTATTGCTCTGCTTAAAGTTAAGCAGCTGGTTAAAGCGGGAGGTGAGGACTCCGAGCTAGAATACAGGTAGCCTTTAAATTACAGCTTGCGTGAGAGGGACAAAATGCATAAAATAAAACTCCCTCGGACGGAGGGAACCTGTTTTGTGCTTGGATGGATGGTGACTTACTGTGAGTTCATCAGAGAGCTATTGAAGGGACCAGTACATTGTAAATATTCAGATGCTTTGCAGGTACAGTTCTTACCTACACTGCGGGTACGATGTGAGTTAAAGATAGCGTCTGGTACTGGTGTGTGAATACTCATGGCAAAATTCAAAACATTGGCAGATTTTGCTGTAAATACAGACTTGGATCAAGAGGAGAAGGAAGTTCTTATTGCTGCTCTCCCAAGGAATGGGGTGTGTTGGCCAATGTCCCTCCTGCGGGGAGGTAGAGATGCAGCTCCTTTCTGAGGTTCGCTTTTCCATCCACCTCTACTGCGTTCTGTTAAGTGTGGAAAAAACCCATATTTGCTGTTCTCTTTTATTTTTTTTTCCATTTCAGTGGTGCATTTGGTGGTCATGCATCTGCCATGGGAAGAGAAGTAAGCCACGGTTGTGTTTCATTCATTCTCGGTTTACAGGCTTATGGACATGAAACTCTTTCCCCCCCTCCCCCCCCCCCCCTGTAAAATCAGTAGAGTTTGTAATAAGTAAAAAAAACCCAAAACACAGCTGGTCATATCAGACTGAGTTTCAGGATTTGCCTGCCTGCGCTCAGCCAAAACCCCAGGCAGCTCCGCTCTGGGTTTGTACACTCTGGTGGGCGCTAGATTACCCAAAATACCAATATCTACCATCAAGTAACTGTTTCCCTAATGGACCCCAAAATCTTTTTGAGGGTTCTCCTCTCCCTGACCTACGCTAACAGGAAGAGCCGGAAAGAATTAAAAGATAGCCCACTCTCGCCACCTTTTAAAGGTGATTCTTAGTATGCGGTTTTGAATTTCTCTGGTTTCACACATTGCTGGTTATGTTGCCTATTATAAAGGATTCAGTAAGACACACTTTCTCCCAGTGGTATTTTATTTTGACACATCTCAAATGAAAATACAGCTCATTATTTTTATACGGAATTCAAATATGTTGTCACCTGGTTTTCAAGCATTAAAATACAATTCGCTTTTGCTGTAGGTATACGGAAAAGGAAAATGAGTCTGTAATAAGCCCATTTAGTAATTTATTTATGTATTTTTGGTCATCCAAAAATGGGGCAAAAGTCAGGCTTTGTCTTCTTTTAAAACGTCTTTGTGTTCAGAATGCAAGTGCTCTCTTGTCTGGTCCCGTTGTATTCTTTTTCTTCATGGTTTGTCTCTCCAGAGGCATATTTAAATTGTCATAAATGTAGTAAAACTTTTCAGGAAAAAACACTCAGAGACCTTGTTTATTTGAGTTTTAAAAATATTATTTATCATACCCTGTAAAATATCATATATCAACCCTCTAGGGACAGGGTAGCCTTTTCAAATCAGTCACGAGCTGAAACCTGGTACAGGATGCAAATTAGGAGCTTGATTAAAAGAAAACTAATGTTAAGACTGTTTCTGGTGAAGTTTCTGTAGGCACAGCAGCAATTAATGTGGGGCCAGCTAAGCAAATCTGTTGTGAACATTTTTGCTGTTTCACTTTCTGCAATATATACACATAAAGCATGAAATTTTGGCCCAGGTGGGGGTGCCAGTCTGTTGAGATTACCTGATCCAGAAGGTGTTTTAAATTATGGAAACCACAAGAGATCAATACTTCTCAAAACGTCTCTGGCACATTGAAAAGATTTTTTTTCGAGATTTTTTTTTTTTTTTCTTTTGCGAGGTTTCAACAGTATCCAATCCACATCTGAAAAAAGGAGTCCATTTAAGCTTTTGATTAACCAGAACCAACATTGGAGAGGTGGCCTCTGATCTGCACGCTTAAATTTCAGTCTTGGAACAGGCTGCAGAGGCTGGATTTAAAGTTCGAATTTTGTTTCGTTTGCAGTAGAACGGAAGAGCTGGCAAGCTTAGATACTACCAGTGCTTTGTGGAAGCCGACATATGAATTTGTTCTACAAATGTGCCAGGGACACACTGATCCAACAGTTAGATCACTTCCAGAAGACACAGAGTTAGATCTCTGAGCTTACTTCCAATTCTTTCTTATTACTACCCATTAAAAGAAAAAAATCTGCATAAAGCAACCCAGGTAATTAATTACAGCACTGAGTGATATCCCAAGAAGAGCTCCTATCTTCAAATGTATAAAAAAAAGTTAATAAAGAAGCTAAAATATCCAGATCCTTCAAACAAAGAAGGTCACACTCTTCTCATCGGCTCTGGGGACTTCAGGTTGCAGATGGGTTTGGGGTTTGTGTGCCTGACTGACTGAGGTGGGACAGAAGTAACTGAGATGAGTTTTGGTTGCATGAAGGCAGAGAAGATGCGTCTATGGGAAGGACGGAAGGGACAACAGGTGGAAAGTGCTACGTGGGTACGTTAACTTCTGAGAATAACTAAGGCAGAAAAACTCTTGAGAGTTGTGGTAAGTAATCCATACAGATTTATTTCATGGAAGAAACTTTTTAGTTGTTTTTGTCTTTTTTTTATATTTTTAAAAAAGGCTTAATCCTCACGTATCATGACCCACAGTTCCTTTTTTGCACTTCTCTTAATGACAGATAACTTTAAGGTTTGGTGTCTTAACTATGTTTCTACTCCTGAATCTAAGCTGTTGATAGCAGAACATGTCGTTGGAAAAAGAGGTCCCAAGGAAGGACATCATGATAAAGGAAATATATAAATAGTAAGGAAATATACCAGTAACAGTGATGACCAGCAGGTCAAGGGGGGCTGATGCCATCATAGGACCTACTGTATCCTACTGTAACCTCCAGTGACCCTGGGCCATTGCAACACCAGGATGCTATATGGTCTTTCTTGGCCACCCCGGCATTAGCTTTTGGGGTCATGTTTGCAGGATGGGTTGCTGGTATGCGTGGGAATTGTTGAGTAAAAGAGCTAGGCTCTGCTGAGCATCAACTGAGTGGATTTTCTCCTGTCTCTTCTTTTTTCCTTTACCACTGACGGTAAACTTGAGTAGTCATGGACAAGGAATGGCTGGAAGCTGTCCCACTGCTGGGAGCTGTAGGAGCTCAGGGGACAAGGTAACCATTTCCTTAACAGCCTGTCTCTCCAAGGACAATGAAAGCAACAGAAGTGGCAGAGAGGATGAACAAATTTTCCTCTCCTTCATGTAAATTTGTTCTCTCTGTTTTTTTTTTTCTTTCTTTTTTCCTTTCTTTTGCAGTTGCAAATGTTTTGAGAATTCATCATCTTCCCAGGTTGATGGCAAGACCCTCGTGACCCAGCTGTGAGTCATGATTCCCAGCTGGGTGCCTGTTCAGAGAGACAAGGAGCTTGGATGTGCCCCTGATCACCCACCAGCAAGGGCCAGGAACATCTGTCTGCTCCTTCCTTGTCTTCAGACGGTCCCGAGGAGGTGGGTGGCAGGCAAGGAATATGAAAGGAATATGAAAGGCAAAGGATCAACTGGTCGTGTTATATTAGCCAACTTAAACAATTCTTCTTGGCTGTGGAAACAGCCGTCCCATCCAAAGCTGGGGTTTTTTTCTTTCCTTCCCCCCCCCCCCTTTCTTTTTTTTTCTTTTTTTCCCCCCAAACATGAACGGTTTGTTTCCATTTTTGGCCAGGTTTCTTGGCCAAGGGCCAGCTCTCCCCATTGCCTCTCCCATGCCACTTCCTGGCACCCCTCCCTCCCCACCCAACTGACCTTACAAAGTGCCACAGGGACCCAACTTTACTGAATAGCCAAATCAAAGTATGCAAATCGAGCTGGGATTATTACATATATAATCATGAAAACGTTTTTTCCTGCGCTATTGCCTGTGCCCGGCTTCCTGCCCTACTGCTCTGAGTGCTTCAGCGCTGTCTATAGCTGTTGAGCTGAAGCACCCGAGGATGGCTCTGAAGCAGGAAGGGAGTTCAATCTGCAGGCTGGTTTTCCAGACACTTTCTTTCTCATCCTCCACAAGATAGTTCATATTCCTCCGGATTTCACTGCTATTATTTGGGTGTCTCTACTTCAGCGCCAAGGGTAGATGAATGCCTCGTTCAGCCTCTTCAGTCCACTCTAGTTCTATTTTGGTTTGAGAAGGCTGCGTTACTTCGATAGATGGGAGCAATTCATGCCAATAACTCAATCTTTCTGTAAAGTTTAGGCATCTCAGGCTGAAAAATAAGGAAAAGGTAAAGCTGCATGACGCAGTGCAGGGAGCCGAGTCCTGCAGTCAGGTCTAGGTGATAAAAAGTATAGATCCTGATGGGCACCTTCCTTCAGACGGGAAGTAGTGAGGTTTAATTGGGCATTTTAATGAATGAAAGGATGCACACTGAGTCAGGAAATCCTACCCACCTTAGCAGTTTGAAGTCTGAACTCTCTGCATAGCCAGTGAGAAAAAGTATGGGATCCTGATGATGGATGTGGAGGAAGGCTTATCTGAAGACATCTACTTTTTATTGAGATGTAAACCTCATTTTTTATTTATTTATTTTTAAAGAAATGCAGTAAAAAAAAAAACAACTCTATGCAGTATTTTGAGGCACGTAGAATTAGCAAAAACTCTATGATTAAAAACAATATTTTCCATAAAAAGAAATCCATTTTTAATCTGTAAGGAAAAAACTTAACTTCAGCAATTAATTGAGTTTTGCACCTCAATTAATTGCACCAAAACTGCACCTCAATTTGCACCAAAAAAATTGCAGTTTTTTTATACAGTCTCGCCGAATGATTGATTTGCATAGCAAGTCCTCTGTCTAAGCCTGAACAAAATCACTCCCTGCGCCATCCCGGCGAGGCGCGAGGCGGAAGCATGCTGCGGGCTGCCGAGCGAGTGGTGAGGAATTGTCATCTGCAATATCCGAACAATGAACAGAGCACCTCGCCACAAAGTCAATTACCCTTTCAAAGCAGCCATCGTACATGCTCAGGAGCCAGATGTTGGCATTGTGATACCGTGATGCTAGTCTAATGGGAAGGTTGAGTTTTTATTTCATTTTTTTTTTTTAGATGTTAGCTTTCTAAGGATTTAGTAGGATATTTTCAGTGTAGTTGAAAGATGAGAGCTACATCCCCAAAACCCAAATCTTCTCGTTTCTTCTTTGGTTCAAACTCAGTCATTTCTCTCTGGATGAAACATGAAATGGAAAGCCCACTATGAACTTCAGAATATTGTATTTCAGGTAAAGTACCACTTCGGCTGATCTTTTAAAAAATATATATGCATCTTTTCAGCCGTTGCAGCCATGAAGCCTATGTCTATTTCTTTTCCTGATAAAGACACACTAGTAATTAAATAATCAAGTTTGGTAAGTAAAATTCAGGTGACCGTTGTTTAGAAAAGCGAAGCATAGATTCCTTTTTATCTCCTGTATCACACGTTTAAATCTGGTCTGGTCTCCAACGGCCAAAACTCCTGCTGCCTCCTCGCTGCTCTATGCAGATTGACCTGAGACTCTCGACTTCGCCCCTCGCTGGTACGTGTCCTCATCCCCAGTGCCGAAACAAACCCTTCCCCGCTGTGTTTTCCTGTGAGCAAGGCTGGTACAGAGGCCAAGGGCTGACAACCTTTCTCTTAACCCTAAAACCCTCTGCTCCAGTAGGGGAGAAGGGCAACGATTGAGAAAACTTTTGCTATGGTTCAGTTGTCTAGTCATATGGGAAAGCGGACTGCCAAGCCAGCGTCCCAGCAGCCCTAACTCGCTGTGTAAATTTGGGCGGAAAAGGAAGACAGAAAGAGCTTTTAAAAATTATTAGGATTATTGAACACCTTTCTCATATATGCCTTTCGCTTAAACTAATGTTTGATAACTGTACCCGGCACTGCACTCACCCAGCCACGTTTCTTATTTATCCGGTTGGACGTACTAATTTACTTTTATCATACTTGAGAAATAATTGTCTTATCTCTCCTAGGATGTGCTACAGGGCTTATTCTCCCCTTGCTATCTAAGTAGTTATATTCATAAATCCTGATGCATTGAGAGCAGAATAGACTTCATATGCCTAGCAATTTCTTATGATTTCTAAGCTATTATCCCCAAATCCCAATTAACCACTATTAAAAATAATGTGGCCTTTCTAGAGTGTGAGACACAGCAACGGGATAAGATACTATGTGAAAGTCCCAAGTATCATATAACGTAATGTTGTTGCTTTACTTTTCCTCTTTTATTAGAGATTTCTAACATAACACTGCATTTTCATTCAAAGTGACAGGATTCAGTGGTATATATTTTGCAAACTGCCAAAACAGAGTCACTGGATTTAGTTTTCTAATAATCAAACAAGCGTATAACGTGCCTGTACATGTCAGAAACTGAAGAAAGCAGATTTATACACAACAACGTGTATTTCGTGGATAGCGATAACCCACCCAAATCTAATTTAATCAAATATTTAAAGAGGTAATAATTAATTTTTAAAGAATTGAAGTGAACCGTAACTAGGAAAAAATGTTATTGTTTATTTTTAATGCCAGAACAGTATTCCTGATGCATTTTTAATATTTCATTAAGGCAGTAACTTTCATACTATATTTTTTCTAGTTTTTGTATCTCACTGATACTTTTTCCCCCCCCCCAGTAAAGGTGAAATATTGTAGGCAAACTTACAGCTTGAACTGATACATTCTTTGAGGATCTTTTGTCATAACTAATTAAACACAACCAGAAGTATTTTTAAACAAGCCAAGACACAGCACCTGGTTGGGAGCTGGGCAAGTGCTGCTTCTTTTAGCCTGCGAATGCGTCCTTCCCATCAGATATTACTCTCTGTCCTCTCTTCGGAGCTATCACTCATCATTCTTACTTTTTAGGAGAGGTATTTGCAAGAAAGGTTTTAGAGCCCACCGCTCCCTGTGCCTTTCGAACCTAGGAACTGCTCTGTCTTGGTCTTTTGGTTTTTTTTTTTTGCTTTTTTTTTGATGAAGTGTCTCTCACGTTTTGAGCCTTTTATACTCAAAAAAAACGGTGGGAGCCTGTTTATTGCACTCCGGCTCCAGCCCTAGTTAAAGGTGTGAACTACCAAAGTGGAAGGGGGCACATGCACATTAACACTGCTGTGCAAAACATCGCCTGACAGATGGATGCATGTTAAATGGATGTTTGAAGAAAGCTGTTTGCAATAAAAACCTTGAGTATGGCAGCAGAGGAAGACCACACACAAATTTCCAGCTTTATTTCTGTACTATATAAGGGTCAAGCTTGTTACAGTCCCCGTGATTTTTAATGTCACGTGCTTTTCTCGGTTACTCCCAACAGCTTCGATAGGAACATGAAGTATTAGGGTTCAAATGCCACATGTAAATAGGTATATATGAATGCATACACACACAGTCATATCTGATATTTCACAGTCATATTTCATATATTAATATTTCTGCATTTACATTGAAAGGCTGGCTCTTGCCAAGGGTCTACTCCGGCGCATGAGGATCTGAGAATCTGTGGTACGAATTGTCACTTGGTTCAGGGAATGGGTATCAAAATGGTCCGAGGATAAGCTGAGTTCCTCCAGTTTCGGTTACCAGTTCTTGATCTTTGGGGGATAAAGGAGATGCTCCTATCCCAAGATGTGCAGGTCTTCCCTTGTTTGTGAAAATCTGCCTCAAAACAAGTGTTTAAAGTGTATCCAGGATTAGGTACAGCCAAATTCAATGGAAACAGGCACCTGGGATTTCCCTGACACTCTGCTGCTTAGAAACTTGGTTACAAAAATTCTTTTTTATTTTCTTTCTTTCCTTCCCCCCCCCCGCCCCGGCCCCCGCAATGTATTTTTGTAAAAC
Source organism: Chroicocephalus ridibundus (assembly GCF_963924245.1). Taxonomy (NCBI): domain Eukaryota; kingdom Metazoa; phylum Chordata; class Aves; order Charadriiformes; family Laridae; genus Chroicocephalus; species Chroicocephalus ridibundus. The sequence goes on along the minus strand of NC_086290.1, from coordinate 4,066,772 downwards.
ACTTAGTACCTGTGTTTTTTTTTCTTTCTTTCCCATTTCTAGACCTCTCCTAGCCGAGCATGCGAGAAATCATAGCGGGTGCGTGGCAGGAAAGAGGAGGTTTAGACAAGAACCTCTCTCCTTCAGTGATACTCAGTTGGTGGAGCCCTGAGCTGTTCCTTGGACAGATAATAGGACTTTCCAGGCAGAGCACGGTATCATCTATATTTTTGCCCTTTTCCCAAAATATTTCTGGCTCAATCATCTCCTGCCCACAGAGGGAAATTTTGCACCCCCCGTCTTAGCTGAATTGTTTTTTCTTTATGAATGGATTATTATTATTTTTTTTTTCCCCCTGAGTTCGTAATCGCTATTTCTATTTGCTTCTTTGCATTTTTCAAATATCTAGTCCAGGAATCCTTCCACCTGAGATTATCAAAAAAAAAAAAACAAACCCCAAACGATGTGAATAACAACTACATACAGCTTACAACTGGTAGATTCAAATTTGTTTGCATAAATTTGCAAACATGAAAGGATACGTGAGAAGACTTTGCAGGCAGAGAAGGCACCCAAATTGTCAGGTAATTTATATGTCGTAACCAGTTTACTCAGCGTGATGGAGACCTCCTTATAAATGGTTCTTCTGCTATGCCAATATTGTTTGTAGATTCTTAAAATGCCCTGACTTGACGGAAAAGAGGGCAAATTCTTCCTTCGCAAATAACGTTTGACTTCGGAAGGAGCACTTGAAGCCACAAAACTGGAATACGAACATTCACACCCACTGTTCAAATGGTTCAAAAATCCTGTCTTCTCCCTCAGGCCCAGCTCCAGCAAGCACTTACACACATGCTTAACTTTATGCACACGAGTAATCCCATTGATTTAATGGGATTATTCCCATATGTGTAGTTACACACACATAAGTGTTTGCAGGATTGGGGTCTATTTCTCTCGCAATGGTTTGAAACCTATGGAAGAAAATACCGTATGCAAGTTAGATATTATTTAATGGCCACGCATTAAGCCTGAGTGTTTCTGCTGAAATCCGTGGGGCTGTGCCAGTTTGCACGGGCTGAGAAACTGGCCTCTTCTGCGTGGAGTGTACAGCCTCTAGATGCAACACATTTGTGGCTCTCAAAGCATAGAAAGGCGAATGGAAAGATAATTAGTAGTAAAAATATCAAAAGAGAAATCTCTCCGTGTCTAGAGGTTGCTGTATTCCAAATCTTGATTTATAACTGAACGACGTTTAGAAAATGTTCGAGATATGCTCCTCAATAATGTAATAATTTGTAGCTTTTTCATCTCCGTAGAAAAGATTTACCTTTTAAATATGTAAATATTGAAATCTTTATACACACAGATGTACAGGAGAAACGCATTTCCAAGCATCAGAAAACCATATATAAATATGGGTGCGTGCATGCACGCAAACTTACATGCACAGGATGAGCACTACAAAAAAACCTCAACTGACTTTGGTAAAAATAACTGAACTTAAAGTTGCCTCTGACTTGGATAGTTTGCTTTTAATTTGAAATTCTGCAGCCAGGATATTTTTTAAATATTTAAGGCAAGTAACCATCTGCCATAAATGATAGAAATGGAATATAAATAAAATAGTACTTGTAGTATTCTGATGGAAATCACATGCCAAACGTATCCACAGTTTAAGCAGCAGGAACACTTTCAGATGTCAGGAACAAAAGCAGAGAAAAGAGTTGGTTTGGCCAGGACATGCTTTGCTGTGTGTGGTGTATCTTGTTGGCTGTCCTGAATAACAACATTATTAAGCAATTTGGGCTGGAGCATCATTATGGCCCATGAAGAATTTAAGGAAGATCTTGACTTGAGCGTGTTACAAGAGGAGTCATGCTGTGCCATTTAGTACAAAACTATAATCAGTCTTACGCCACTGGCACATTCGAACACCTAGTGGGATATGCCGGGCATCAATGTTCAAGGTTTTATATAAGGTAACAGCTGCTTTGGTCAGGCAGTTAATTAAATGTGTTAATTTTCCATACAACCAACAGTAGTGACAACAGATCAGAGTGGGATTTTATGACATTTCAGGGTTCCCTTATGTGATCACAACAATGGATTGCACCCACATCATCTTTCACATCCCTTCACTGAATGACGCTGCCTTTCCCCTTTGGAAACGGCTTCAGTCTTTGACTCTACAAATAGCACAATGGTAATGCTTTGGTACCACTTACCGAATATTGCCAGTTGTCTCAACTCCAGTCTTGAAAAGCTGTTTGGGCTTATTCCCGCACCGATATTGGTTTAGTCAGAAGATGCAGCAATTCATTCACAAGACAAAAGTATTCCCTATTTTTGCCACCCTATCTTACATTCTTTATTAGAAATGTTTAATGAGTGGATATGTAGAGTGGAGATAACACGTTGTGATCACAGAATCATAGAGAACCAGGTTGGAAGGGACCTCAAGGATCATCTGGTCTAACCTTTCTTGGCAAAAGCACGGTCTAGACAAGATGGCCCAGCACCCTGTGCAGCTGAATCTTAAAGGTGTCCAATGATGGGGAATCCACCACTTCTCTGGGGAGATTATTCCAATGGCTGATTTTTCTCACTGTGAAAAATTGTCCTCTTGTGTCAAATCAGAACGTCCCCAGGAGAAACTTTACCCATTACCCCTCATCTTTTCCACGTGACTCCTTGTAAAAAGGCAGTCTCCATCTTCTTTGTAGCCACCCTTTAAATACTGGAACATGGTGATAAGGTCTCCTCTAAGCCTTCTTTTCTCAAGGCTGAACAAACCCAGTTCTCTCAGCCTTTCCTCACATGGCAGGCTTCACAGTCTTTTGGTCATCTCGGTGGCCCTTCTCTGGAACCTCTCCAGCCTGTCCACATCTTTTCTGTACAGCAGGGACCAAAACTGAACACAGTCTTCCAGGTGAGGCCTGACAAGCCCTAAGTAGAAAGGATAATGACTTCTTTATCTCTGCCGGTGATGCTTTTGTAGGTGCAACCCAGCATCCTGCCGGCCTGCTTTGCGGCAGCAGCACACTGTTCACTCGTATTGAGCTTGTTGTCCGCCGGGACCCGCAGGTCCCTTTCCACAGAGCTGCTCCCCAGCTGGGTAGATCCCAGCCTGTGCTGCACTCCTGGATTATGTTTCCCCATGTACAAGACCTTACAGTTTTCCTTGTTGAAACTCATAAGGTTCTTGTTAGCCCACCCCTCCAGACTATCCAGGTCTTCCTGCAGGGTGGCTCTCCCTTCCCAAATACCCACTTCCCCACTCGTTTGGTATCATCAGCAAACTTTGTCAGGGTACATTTGATCCCATCATCCAGATCACTTATGAAGACACTAAACAGCAGCTGGGTGTCAGTCCCTGGGGGAGCCCACTTGTGACAGGTTGCCAGTTTGAAAAGGAACTATTGACCACCATCTTCTGGGTGCTACCTGTCAGCTGGTTCCCGTCCACCACACAGACCACTTGTCTAGACTCTAATGAATCAGTTTCTCTAGGAGGAGGCTGTGGGGAACCATGTTGAAAGCCTTGGAGAAACCCAAGTAGACAATGTCCACCTCTCACCCGACATCAACCGAGCAGGTAACTTTGTAGAAGGCGATCAGGTTTGTCAAGCATGATTTGCCCTTTGTGAATCCATGCTGGCTTTTCCCAGTCATGGGAAAATGATTGGGAAATGATTGGTATTTTGATCATATCACTTGCATATTCATAGAATTAGAGAAAATTATTTCCTTGTTCTTGATAATTTGGCTTCTTTTACACTGTTGCAAGATGCCAAATTTAAACTTTTGTGATGTATGTTGTTGCTTTCATAACATGATAATAACTCAAATGCATCCAGAAAGAGAAGGTAAATGTGGAAGGATTCATGAAAAGGACTAGAAGAACATATTTAGAAGTAATGGACTAACAAATGTGCAGGCTGGATAGTGTAAGTGAACTGAACAAGTTTCCTGCCCACCAAATGGGTAATACAGCATGAAGAAACGTGGAAGAAATGTAAAACACCAAGTTAGGCATGTAAGGACTGACCAAAAATGAGTCACACTCCCACACATTTGGCTCACAATTTGTAATATTTGTTTTTAGTTGATTGGTTAGCCACTAAAAGTATATGGTAAGCTTTGTTTGAATTTAATCTGTCACTTTTTTTTGATGGGTGACAATGATTTTATGACATATGTCACATTGTGTCACATCATTCAAAACACGTTAAGTCGTGCTCTATCCCATCATTTCTGAAGGCAATAATGCTATTCAACATGACGTGACATGACGAGATATAACGCAACCCAACAGCTGAAAAAATAAAGCAAAAGTGTTGTAGGTGTGACATGGACCCCCAAAATTGCATTGCAATGAATCTTAAGAAGAACTTAGAAGCTAAGTTTTCAAAAGGAGTCAGGTGAATGATGTGTTTTTAGGAAGGTGGGCTCCGAGTTACACTACATAGAGAGGCGATGAGAAGATATCATAATCATGATAGGAGTCTGTCATTAAGCTCTGCGATGAAAGCGAGTTCTTCAAGAAAAACTTGCTGGAAAGGTGAGTCTTATGCCTGAAATATGACTGGAACCGTCTCTGACCGGAAAGGCTGCATGTCTGTAGGTGGTTTAGAGCATTGAAAATTTCTGAAACCTCAGGAGATGTCCTAAGCAGAAACCATTACAGGAAGCCCAGCTTTTTCTTGTTTTGGTCTTCTAACATATTTAAAATGAAGTTGACTGCAATCTTTACAAGCTCGGCTCTTTTTTCCTGAAGATTATCTTCTTTGCTGCCTTTTGACTATCAGGAGCATAGTGGTTTTGTTGTATACAATGTTATTTATTCTTATGGACTCCAGTGAAGCTATGCCTATTTGTACACACAAAGGACCTTCATCTGGATCACCGACGGGATTATCTCCATTTAAACACAGCACCTAAGCACAAAATGTGAAGTCCGCTGATCATCTGAAGCTTTCACTGAAAGATCCCAAATTCCATAGCCACCAGGATCGCACGAGATTTTTTTCCGGTAGATTAGATTAAAATTCTTTAGTCACGTGCCTAATCAAATATCATATGCTTGCTAACGTTATACGATTCCATAGCTACACTTGGCTAATCAGTCTCATTAATCATTAGGTTTCTTACACCATTTTGGCAGTAGGAGCCTATGACCACAGCTTATCTGAAAGCGCCGGATACTGCAAAATCAGAGATGGTAACTGAAGACTACCTGTACTGAAATCCTTCCTTACCCACCTAACTAATATCACTGACCTGAATTTAAGTCTCCCATTTCCTAGGATAACTCCCGAGAAGGTACTCTATGCCTCATTTCTCCTTCCTTGAAGCTGAGCCTTTTTTACTACTTTAAAACATTCATTTGAAATGATACCCCAGTGAACATGACACAGCTTCAGTAGGAGAAGCTGGGTCAGAACAGCCCGAGGCACAGGCTGGGGAATTAGGGCCCTCCTGCTTGTCGGAAGTGGGTAAGGAGGCCCATGGATTTCAGCCATCACCTTTTAGATGGGTTTCTAGCCGCAGGACATCATTGTAAACTAGGCCACCAGGTTGACATTGATGATGTCTAAAAGACTGCATGTTGTTCTGAAGCTAAACAGAAAGATGGACTTAGTTTTTCAGAACTTATGCACCATGCTTTTTACAGAATTTCCTGTTAATGAGCTTCTTGGATATTCTCTGTTGTTCTTTAGGCCTGATTTTCCCTGTTAATTGTCTTGGAAGGCATCCTTGATGTCTGGAGTTTCCATTATATGCTAGGGCAGCTGAGAACTGAGCCGAGTAACACCCATCCCCCTTTCTTTGGTGACACTTTCCCACCAAAAAACCCCCCTGCAGTTCTCTACCTTTCTTTTCGAAATGCTGTTAGGTAATTTACAGGCTGAATATCTTGAGATTCTTCCACCTTTGCTGCATATACCAAAGAGAAACTTGTGTAAATTCTCACTTTATTACCACACCTGTTAGAAATCACTGCTACAAGTTAGGTGTGAAAAAATGTGGCTGTACTATTACCTAGTAAGAAATACATATGTACCAGCCTCAGTGTAAGTGCATCACCACTGCTATAAAACAGACACAACTACTTTGGTGACATTCACTGTTACTGTACGTTGACAAGTTCCCATTTAATTTACTACATATGGTTCCACGTCTCCATAGCTACTCTCGTGAATTCATTATTCATTAAATAAGTGATGAATTTACTCAAATATTGCAGCCACATGGCCGACACAAATGCATTCTAATATTATTAACACGTTGCCAACTTGCAACTCTTCGAAGTCTGAGTAAATGTTTTGACAAGAAGAGGCAGCAAGAACAAATAAGTAGTAGCAGCCTAGATGAAGTTCAGCCATAGTTCTAACAGCTTTAAAGTCTTAACAGTGTTTTCACTGGGGCAGTACCAGATAAATTGCTCTTATGTGTGCATACAAGAGACTAAAATTCCTTTGAAAGTTTATAATTTCTCATGGGAAAACACAACATAAAAGTTACTTTTACTCATAGAAAAACAACACCATATTTCCCTGTCAACCTTTGCTGTTGGGAATTTCAAACTTTTTGCATTTTTTCCCTGTGATTCTTTGTCGACCCAAGGGACAGGCGTTTACAACATAATTTACTTTCGGCGTGTCTCTGTAAATCATTGTAATACTTTCTATGGCTAGCGAAAAAAAAAAAAGGAAAAAGAAAGCAGCACTCTCAAGCTGGACTGACAAACCACTTCTTTTCCAAGACTTCAACAATGAAGCAAAAACCCCCCGTTTCAGGAGGGCAACGCTGACAGGGAGAGATACACAAAAGAAATGTATTTTACAAGGGCTCCATATAAATGTTTGTATTTACAGGTTGCAGTGTTTGTCGGGAAATATTCATTTGACTGTATTTGCTGGCAGTAACATACACAGACCATGTGGAGCATAAAACGTGTCTCGGTGGGCAGGCTTCTGGGCGCGAAGGGAAAAACACTGACATTTCGTTGTTGGAGAAGGCAGTGGGGTTTTTTTTCTGACTCTTCTTAAGGCCTGTTGTTGTCGGTGTTGTTGTACAGGCTTAACAGCGTTGTCTCAGATTAGGTGCTTTAAGCGTAGCCTGCCATGAAAAAAAGGCTGGAAACCTGTAGAGCCTTTCAGCCTCACTTTTTGAGGCTGCTGCTAATATCAAGGCTCATTCAGTTTTACATTAGAACTTGATGACTTGCACATTGGTTGAACCTTCACCTTTTACAACCTTAATGGGGATTTATTAGCTATTTCACAGTGTGTAAATTTGAATCTAGGTCAGATGAGGAAGAAAAATAGGGCAAATCTGGGCCTTAAGTATAACCTGCATATAATATATCAGGATAAAAAAAAAGGTGCAAAATTAAACAGATGATTAAAAGTGTCTAGAGCAGTCAGAGTTTGAAAAAAGAGCTTGATAAATTAGGGGTGTATGTAGGGTTTTTTTTTGAGTTCAAATTCAGGTGACTGGTGAAAGTCTGGTTTCCACACAAATTCAGCAGATTAAGGAGTTAAAATAGCTTGTTAACCTGTTTCTGCTAACTGCTCGCAAGAGGAAATGTAACACAGGTGTGTTTGATATTCACAAGATTAAAGCTTTTGTCTACCATCAAATGTTCACCACATTAAAGCCGTTTTAATGAGGTATTGGAAGATAATGAATGTAAGCCTCTAATTCACTGCAGAAGAGACAGCTTGACCCTGCTTTGACCCCGCTGCAGCCAGGTACCTAAACCAACATATTAGTCACACTTAGACCGAAAGAGGTGTGCGTAATGAAATAGCCACTACCTGCTGCCGGTCTCATCCGCCGAAAATGTATCTGGTTCAGGTGCCTCAACTTTTCTGCTCGGCACCCGGCAAGTCTGACGTCAGATATTCCCCGTAGGATGGTCCCCATCCCATCCCCAGCTCTTTTGGGAAGACTGTCCGGAGGGAAAAGACCACAGCGTGCGTGCGTGGGGAATGGGTAGGGGAAAAATGGGTACGAATTAGTGTTGTTGCTCACTTTTATCATTCATCCTGCTACTTAGGGATGCTCAGAAAGTCAATAGCGGGAGTGAATAAAGGTTGGAAAGGTCTTTCTGGTTCACCTAGTTTTGTACTTGCTGTTCGACGGATCCACCCTCCCGCTAAGCCAAGGTACGCTGCCTGTTTAGTTATTCTTAATAGAATAAGCTCCAAATAAAAATAAAATAAAGATCCTGAAAGGTTCTCCAAACCAGATTTATTTTGGCATGCATATGCAGGAAACTATGTACTGTAGCAAGTTTTAAATACTGTATTTGGACACTAATTCTCAACTGCCGTCATCAGTTTGCTGACAGCCATCTGCTTGGACCCTGCTCCTTCCTCCCGTTCAGCACCGTTGAAGTAAAATATTGACAGAAACAACTTCTGCAGCAAAAGTGGAAAAGTTAATAACACAACTGAAGTCACACAGGATTTTTCTCTAATGTTCTGGAGCTCTCCTACAATTTTGTTTTACTCATGCCTTAATTTAGAAGTGTCCCACCCGGCTTAAAAATAGAGGGTTGTGTAGCCAGCTATCTTTAGATGACACAGGTTACCGAGGAGGAATCTATAGCCGTAAGTGCCTACTGGATGGTTCACGGGGCTTCATTCTGGTCCTGGAGAAGCTGGCACACCGGGAGGTGTGCTGTCATTCAGAGCGGGGGAAAGAAGTCAGCACAGCAAGGTTGTGGCTGTGGCTGCCGAAAGCTGCAACGGCGCACGCAGCGCATTGCTATAATTCAGGTTTACCTGCAGAAACACGTTGAAGAGTGATGTGGGGAGCCCATGCACTCCCTTCCCACGAGCTCATTGCACAGTGGTAGCGCAGCGCTCCCAGGGGTGCCTCGGCACTTCCAGGGAGACCCCGAGCCTCCTTGAACCGAGATTTTTTTCTTTTTTTTTTTTTTTTTTTTTTTTGGTCGAGTACACGGCTTGTGATGTTCCCCACCTTAATGAGTCTGAGCTGCTCCAGTTCGATGCAAAGCAAGCTCTACCTTCGGCTCTTTGCATGAAATGTCATTAAAGCCCTTGCCCAGGTCACAGGGCAACGCACGGTAGAAGACTTTGCCACTAATTATTTCACAAAAGAAAAGTGAACACGCGCTCCTGCACACACACACATTGAGATATACGTTCACATAAATAATTTATTTATCATATCTATTTATAACGCATGAATCTTTTATATTTTATGGTGATACCATTGCTGTTTGCAGATTTACATCTCTTATTAAATTCCCCACGCAACAAAACACAATGCTATAGAAATATATGGCCCTGCAAACTGATTCAAGACTTCCAATCCAAGTGGTCTTACTGTCTGCAATATTCCTTTCTAAATTGTGCCATCACATCCCACAAATTGACTTGCAATGAAAGGTAATTTCTTTTTATTCTCTTACAGCTTTGCGGGAGAAAGGAAGAAAGAATCTAGCCCATAAAGAGCAACACAACAGTTTCCAAGCTGAACTCACGAACGTATACAACTGTGTCTGCTGCACAGCAGATACGTACACCTCAAAACTGAAGTCAGCCCTGTGAGAAGATGGCTATGTTTACTACGTCGAAGAGATCAGCAGTAGATTTAGTGGAGGAAGTAAAGCCTTTGGGCAGATGAAAAAAAAAAAAATCTAAAAAGTCTAGTTCCCAAGCAGAAAATTTGACTAGTGATGCAGAGAGCACCGCAGAAGCTACAAATTGTTTACATGCGAAGACAATGCCTCATCGGCCAACCCAACACTTGAAAATAGGAACATTACATTTTTTTGAGAAATGTTTTCCGTATTTGACCTGGTTTTTTTTTTGTTGTTTTTTTTTCTTGACATAGAACAAAATTAAATAAATCCATTCCGTCACCCTGAGAGAGTGCATTGACTCCCAGCTCTTGCCCGATGCACAGCCCGGCAGGTCAGCGTGTGGGGAGGGAGGTGAGCACCCTCCGCACTGGGCAGGGTGGTGAGTGGCTTCCTCTCCGCTCCTGCTCGCTTCCGCTTTCTCCGTACATGCTGCTTCCTCCCTAACTTTGGACTAGTCTTCCCAAACCTTGTTTAAAGCCCGCTGTGACAGTCCTCCAAGCGATCAGCACCTCCACCTCTCTTCAAAGACCCTGAGGCTATGCTTGTCCCCCGACACAGCAAAGCTGGCTCCTCTCATCTCAGCTGAACCACACAGCTGGAAAACCCCACTCTGGACTACCTTAAGCACAAAAGCAAGAGTTTTCTTCCTTAAATATTTCTTAGAATTAAAGGTAAGAGTTCGCTAAAGAAAATATAAGTTATTTTAAACAGCCTGCCACATGTGTGGTGAGGATGGCTTACCAGCTTTATCGGTCTACCTTGCAGGTTCTCCTTTATGGTCTACAGCTGGAGGTGCTGAGGCATCCTCAGAAAGCCACGGGCATAAGCCACAAAGAGATTAAAGATGTCATTGGGAGAGGCAGGAGGAAGCACTGCTGTTCATCTTCTTGTGCGTGTTCTTCTGCAGGTCCAGCCAGCAGGATTGCCTGCACAGGTCCAGAAGGACCTTTAGAAGTTTCTGAGTATTTTCCAAAAGCAAAAGCGCCTGCAAACCCAAAGCATGGAAAAATACTCAAAGAAACAAAATCAAGCACGACAGAAAAACTATGCAGAGACATTGCTGTTGCTCCACAGTCAGACGTGTTTCCTGCTCTTTGTCTATATGGGAGAAGTACAAGACACCGAACATGACTTTGCTGCCTCTTTGCACATTGGTGCAATTAAAATCCTTGTTAAATCTTTTTGCGTTTAGCTCCGCGTGTTGAAGAAGGTATTTTCTTCTCTGGCTGGTATTCTCGCTACCTTTGCCTGGTTCAGCGCTGTGCAGCTCCATGGAGCCAGGAGGTGATTTTCTTCAAAGTCCAGCCGTTTAGAACATTTAGACCTTCTAGAAGCTATAGCTATTTCTAAGACACGTTAGAAAGAAGACGGCATTTGGTGGTTTGAACTTAACACTGTATTTTAACTTGCGAAGAAATGCAGAAATGGGACTTTAGTGATCAAAGAGTCATAGGAGTGATGAATGCCACATTGCAAATCATTTTTCTTTTGCAACACCTTTAATGCAAATGATGAACTATAAGGTTCCCTACGATTTTAATTCTTGACATAAGAGAATGTATTTATTAAAGTGTTTACAGGACACCAGTAAACTTTCAGAATGGGGTTAGAAGCCCTATTTATTTCCTACAGCTAAATAACACAATAAAGAAATAAAATGTCATACATTTTACATTCAAGGCCAGGCTGGGCAGGGCTTTGAGCAACCTGATCTAGTGTGAGGTGTCCCTGCCCATGGCAGGGGGTTGAAAGTAGACGATTTTCAAGGCACCCTTCCAACCCAAACCATTCTATGATTCTATGATGTTGGATATTAAAGGAAGAAAAATCTTTTGAGCATCTTATACACAAGTCCAGCTGTAGAAGACTTCATTGCCTGTTGTGATGTGGTGACATCAGAGAGGTTTGGACACTGGTCCATCATTAAGAGCCGGTCACCAGAGGTGCAGAATATGAATCTCCAGGTGATCCCACCAGCACAGCACGCTGCCGGCAGATGTCCATCAGAGTGTCTCCCATGCGGCAAAAGGCGCCAATGTCCAATTGCACCCAATGCCTGCTGAGGGAATTCCTTGCTGCAAAGCTCTGGCCATGAGTCCAATCAAAAAGCTGCGAAAGAGGAGGAAAATTGGCAAAGGACTTTTCTGTGTATACCCCCCACTGAAGAGTAATATTGTAATACAGACTGCTTCTTGGTTTAGCATCTTCAATCCCAACATTTGTGTCAGCTGAGTCTTTAAAGCCGACAATTGCCCTCACTGAAAAAGCTACAAGATTTCTACTAGTGAAGTCTCACAAAAGAGAACATCTATTTTCCCAACAAACCAAATTCTTCTCCCTGACTAGCGTATGATATAAATGCAAACGCCGCTCTGCATAGCCATATCTAATTGTAAGGTCACACATTTCTTTAATGAGTTTCCTAAAAGTTTATAGCAAGTTTCCTTAGCGACACAGGTAGGGTTTCATTGATCTCCAGCCGAGGCTGTCATTATAAGAGGATGGGGTTCCAATTTCTGATTAATGAAAATTATAATTATGTACAGATAACAGAGAGAGATGTTTCCATGTTACTTTAAACAAAGAAGAGTTAAGGCCTTATCTTAACTATGCATTGGCACTGCAATGCGAAATGGTCATGCAAAATTAATTTTTAATGTGTTCAATTTATATTAAAAATTTCTGCAAGTGTGTGAATTTTTTTTTCTAATGCTGGAGTGCTACTTCATTTACAATATTCCCTGAAGGTGTTTTTTTTTTTAAAGAGACTCTTAAACTGAAGCCATTTTAAGGGTTTTATGAGACATTATGTGAGCTTTCATATGCAAGTTAGTCGTTAAGTACCAGATATTATATTCTGTAATATGCTTAAGTGATATTAGAGGCTGTATATAGCCTGCAGTAATGGCTATTGCTGCTTTTTTAATTTATCAAGAAAACGTTGCTTAAATAAGGAGCAAATCAGTGCTTGGGTGTAGAAAATATAAATGTAAAAGAAGTGACAATATTGTTGTGACATACTTTGCACTCTCAGCTTCACTGGGGAGCAAAACCAAGGTCTACTTTCCTCTACTCCTCTTGACACACGTGGCAAGTCCTGTATATGCGGTGCTGGAGATACGTAAAAAGAGAAATTCCTCTGAGTCTTCGTAAACAGTGTATGACCATTGCTCCTCCAGATTTCGTGAGAATTAATATTATGCCCCCAGTAACCGGATTTTTTTTTTTTTTTGTATGATTCCTGGCTTTGGACTTAAACGAGTGAAGCCTTTGAATGTTCAGCCTACAAAGGGAAGTGTTTTTGTTAAGCTGGATTCACTGGTCAAGCTATAAAAGCTAGGATAAATAAAAAAAACAACAACAAATCCTCACATGGTGAACAAACTTGCTATTTTTTTCCTCCTCCCCCCATTAAGAGCCAGAGGGGGAAAAAAAAAAAAGAAAAAGAAACCTTTAAGCTGATAAGCTCATAGAAATATAGAAGTCACTTGACTTTCCTTTCAAACGTGCCTCTTGCTCCATGTCCTGACACAGAAATAAAGTACTTTTCTGTAATTGTGCTGGCGACGCTGGCGAGCGTTACGCTGACAATCCTGAGCAATGACACCTTATTTTGGCCACAGAGCCCTCCCCACCAGCCCCGACCTCTGCGTGGAGCCCCAGCTGATGGCAGAGCTCGTTCTGGTTAAAACGCTCCTTCTCTAACCACAGACCGTTCTTCTGTGCCCAGCTGCAAACTCCCACTTCCATGCGCAGTTATGATTGAAGACACGTATTTCAAATGAAAAATAATCTTTTCCATTTTCTTTCCCTCTCCCAGCTGCTGATTCCCACCCTGATTCCTGTTCCGGAGCTGTGATTAATATTTAAAAAAAAAAATAAAAAAAAAATAAAAAAAAAATCACATCATCTTTCTCTCTCCGTCCCTGCCTCTCCTCCCCCTCCTCTTCCCGGTTCTCCTCACAGCTGTGGATCCTCACTCCTCCTTCCAGTCGCCATCACCGTCGTCCCCGCTCTCCTCCCTCCCCTGGCTGCTTAAATATTTCACAGAAAAGTAATCCAGCTTCATCCAGGCTTTATGATATTGCCTCTCCTCTTGCCTGCACTTATCCTCACTTGCTGCCTTTGGGAGGAACGAGGCCCTCGGCACCCTGGAACCCGCCTTTTTAATGAACCTGCTTGCAAACGAGCATCAAGTTAGGCACCAAATCGGCAATATGGACCTCAGCAAGCCCTAGCAGAGGGATTTGAGGACTCCCCGTCGAAGAGCAGTTCTGCAGGGAACACATGGGCTCTCCAAAGTGACGCAGCAAAAGCCCAGGATAAACATCTCCAGGCTCCCTCTGCCTGGTCTCCGCCTGCTCGATGACCTCATGCAGAGCGCCTGAAATCTGGTTAATGCAAAAAATCAGTGGCCCAGAGGGACCTTCCTGGCAAGGAGGAGTTGGCCAGTGAGCAGCAGGTCTGTGCTCCAGGAGAGGGGAGGTCAGGACAGGGTTAGCCACGCTCCCTTGCAGGATAAAGCCTCCCTTGGCCATTTTTTTTTTCACGGTTTACGACTACTCTGAATTCTCTTCATGGACCAGGAAACTTGGCCCCAGCATCCCAAGTCTACAGTAGCTATCAAGAGAACTATATATTCCCCAGATGACAAAAATGTTCCTCCTTTCATCACAAAATTCTCATTGATGGCTCCCAAGTCTAAGGATGAGGAAAACGCAGTAGTCTCCAAGGGAAACGTGGTAGATTTTGGTGTCTACAGCCCATGCATGGTGATTTCTTGTGGTCAGAGGACAAGCTGCTGCTATCTGCCCGTCACCCCTTTGCTGAGGTGGCTTTTACTTTTCTCTGGGGATGTCATAGAATCATAGAACAGAATCATAGAATGGCTTGGGTTGGAAGGGACCTTAAAGATCATCCAGTTCCAATCCCCCCCTTCCATGGGCAGGGATACCTTCCACTAGACCAGGTTGCTCAAAGCCCCGTCAAAGCCCCTGCAGTGCGTTCCCACCTTGTCTGGCTGAACAAGTCTCAGTGCTGCCAAGCGTACTCAGGTTTGACGCTTTCTAGGGCAAATTCACAGGCAGCTTGGACTGAAGACTAACAGAAGAAACCGAAACAAAACCAAACCAAGAGAGAGAAAGCAGTAATAAATATAATAAATAGATCAACACTTGAATCGCCGCCTCCTGTCCCCACTCTGTGCTGTGCTCCCTCCCTGTGGTGACCCCCAGCATCAGGCTGCCCTGGTGCAGACCCTCTTCCCAGCCACACTGGGGCTCTGACATCAGGAACTAACGTTTATCCAGTTTGAAGCTCTTTCATACGGCCCAAACCGTTTTACCCTTTTCTCCGAGGATATCTCTGGAAGTCTCTGTATGGAGGTTTCCTGTTATTGTCCATGTGGTCAAAGGGCAATTAGGCTTTTCCACAGTTGGTCCTGCAACAGGGAGCTCGAATCGGCTTAATCCTTGATAGGCAACAGAGCATCTGCTTCTCTTCTCCCTCCCACCCCTTCACAGGCATGCCCAGAGCATCATTGTAGTAATAAAATATTTTCCCGTTCTTCACCCGATTAGTCTGTGTGCACGTGCCTCTGTGTCTGTTTTGTAGGTGCGGTGTGCGTCCGTATGTACGCACATACGTGCTCTTCGTGTGTGCCAATGTACCTTCCCCTGCTTACATACAAACAGATGTTTATATATAGAATGCATATTATAAATTTAAATTGATACAGGAACATAAATCTGAATAAATCACAGCTAAGCTGCAGCTTAAAATAAACATTCTGGAAAAAAAATAAGCAAATAAACTTTTTTTTTCTTTCTGGCAGAATGTTTATTTATTTAACAACAGCGATGCAGTTGCTTACAGTTTCTACAAATGTTTTATCTCTTCTTCCTCCGCACCTGTCCCTGAGTGAATAGAGCCACATCTGTCTCATCTTGGCATAACAAGTACACATCTACATCTGTGAAAGATGATTCCATTTTTGAAGGAAACACTGTCTACTTTTACACTCCTGCAGTCTGCTAGAAATTATTACACAATGGATTTTGTGTCTTGCAGGAAGGCTGCTAAATAGTGAATAGCGAGTTTGGAAATGATACAACAAAAGTAATGCCCTACTTTAACAAATAGATAGCTAGATATAGATATAAATACATATTCATTCTAAACTTTACGGATAAGATAGATGCACTGATTAATGCTACCTTCAATTTACTGTTTCTAACATAGCGGATTCTCGCTTAAAAAGCTCAGGAAATGGGAATTGTAGAGTACAGGGATAGCGATGGGATGTAGATGCTTTCACCCATCAGCTGCCGAGTCGAAGCCTAGATGAAGTTGGTAGTGACTGCACAAGTAGCTGACGGTTGTTTAGCAGCATATATGAAACAAGATAATGGGCTCTCTGGACAACAGAAGGGGTGTGTGGGGGGTGATAATTTCCCGGAATTCTCCTTTGTTTGCCCCTTCCAACCAAAGGTCACGCGTGGTGGGGAAACATAGCCCCAGCCTGAGCCAGGGCATGGGAGGATCTGCTGGGAGGGACCACGGCCAAGCAACCTGCAGTGGTGGTACACGACGTGTAAAGACCCTTGGTCCTCCAGGAGAACCATGCCTGCCCAGCCATGGTGCCAGCACCGCCAGCGAGCTCTTGGCTTATGGTCCAGCCATGGTGTCAGTATTGACAGTGGGCTCTTGGTTGAGAGCAGCCACATTCTGTGGCGGTTATGTTATTAATGAGATTCAGCAGCTCATTAAATAAATTAAGAGGTGAGCTTTGGCTGATATAGTTAAGGGTTTAATGAGGTAAAATAGCGAAATAGCCAAAAACCTCTTGCTGACTGCATCGCCAGTGATACTGAACTGATGAGCAGCCGTTGTGTTATGCACTTCTTTTATGGGCTTGAAATGAAAATAAAGGAAAGGTGAAGTGCCCTGAAGCTCCTCTTTCACTGTCGTTAGTTCCCTCGCCGTTACTGCCTCCCCTGCACACAGCAGCTCTTGTAGTAATGTCCTGGAAGCTGTAAAAGCAGCGCAGGAGGTGGTTCATCAAGACAAGTTCGCTCAGCTCCTCACCTGAGGGGGTCAGCCCAGGGAGAGCATTCATCCAGCACATTTGCGGGACCTCTGCTATCTGGTACAGAGCGCGTCGTGCCTTGTGCCAACGCGTCCGTGTCCTGCTGACCAACCAGATAACACAGAATTTTCCATCTGTATGGGTGGAAGAGAAATTTCACCGAAAAACGAGGCCTGGCCAGGAGATAGAAACTTTGTCTTTGGGAAAAAATATGCCTGTAGTAAAATTTCCATTCTCTGCTTTCATCACTTCCTGGCCATTTTTCACCCTTTGCCAACCTGGGGGTCTGTACAAAGCATGAGGAGTCTCCCTTGCTTCCCCCACCCACGGGGAGCTTTCGAACTTAAAAAAAACCCAGCAGCAAATACAGAATCGACAGCGTTGCTTTCAAAGAAGAATGTTATTTCTCTCTCAGACTTTCTGTTGCTTTTCCTTCACTATGCTGCAGGACGGAGAGTGAGAGCAAGACAGATTCACTCCCCTGTGACCTCAAAACAGTCCGAAACACGTTCAAATCAAAAAAGAAATCAGTAAGCGTTCATGAATTTGATTTCAGAAGTGAATTGTTTTACTGGGGAAAAGAATCCCAATCGGAACACATTATCAATTGTAATTTATTTAATGGTTTAAAACATATATGAAGATTTAATGAAAAATCGTTCTGGTTGTTATATCATTCTAAGACTCTTCTCATGGTAGAAAATATCGGTCCTTAATGCTTCAGCAAACAGGACTGATGATTTTCTTTTAAGGCAAGTATGGAGAGGAGAGGACAATTTGTACTCGGCGACTACGCTCCGTCTGTAGAGTATATTGACGTATTGATACACAGGTCTCAGATGCCACAATGCCAACACTCCTTTTTTTTTTTTTTTTTTTTTTTTGCAGTGTTTCATGCACTATCTTTAGGCTTTCACAAAATTAACTGCTTGATTTACCCATCCTTCCTGGGAGTTTATGATTCATATCTTCCCTTTCCCCCCACCCCCCTTCTGCCAGACCTTTCCAACTCCCAACTGCTGTTCTATCTTCTATATTAAGCACCCCAGGCTCTCATGTACTTGACAATGCCCTGTACTTTAAACACACACACACACACGCACACTAGTGATCTGAGATTTTTTTTCTACGATGTGACATACATAAACCAAGTGCAGACTCCAGACCTTTCACAAGCTTAATAAATATTTATATTTAATTTTTTTGTCTTCTTTGCATTTGTTTTTCATATTATTTTTTCAAAGGAATGCAAAAAAAAAATATCATTGACAGTTACATAATGCGTATTATTTACTTAATAGCTGTTCTGGTCTATTGGGTAAATATATAGTCAGGCAGTTTTTAAAAACACGTATTATGTACCCAAGAGACCAGAGAGACTCTGAAGGAGCTGTTCCAGTCTATTGGGTAAATATGTATTTAGGCAATTTTTCAAAATACGTTAAAACTCCTTCAGTGCCATTCTGGTCAATTGGTTAAATATGTATTTAGGCTTCTTTTTTAAATGCCTTTTATGTAGCCGATAGACTGAAGAAACTGTAACTGCTGAATATGTTTTCATAATTTTTACCTATGGGTATCGCTTATAGTCGCTTCCTCTGTCTCAGCTCCGTCTCCTGCTGTTGCAGCTATCGCGTCACCGAGGAAGAACGGTGTGTCACAGGCGGCGTCACCGAGAGCAGCGGCACAAGCAAAGGCTACTACAAAGAGTTTTATATGTGAGCAAGGTTATGAATGACACTCACCCGCCCTTCCTCCCTGCAAGGGATGCTCTACATACATTTTTTCCCGCATTTGGCGCTCTGTCGGTGGACTGACATACTTTGCATTGTGCTGTGCTGGTTAGACTCAGGGATATTTTTAAACCAGACCCATTTTTCGATATTCCGAGGCACAAAATGGCATTCTGAAGCCCTGCTGTCAATTCTGGGGTTGTTTATATGAGTGACGTTTAGCACATGCTTAAGTACGAGCTAGATCAAGGCTCAACCAACAGCACTTCTTTCACTTTAAATTTAAATACATTATTTTATATATATATATATATATATATGCCTCCAAAATCTTTTTAGGTGTTCAAGGTGATAGGAAAATCAAATCTGATGGCTGAGCTGGAACACAAGTTTCTGAGAATCTTAATGTAAAGTAGCTGTGACAGATGTTAGCATGCTGGGGTTTGTACAACTTCTGCTATATTTCAGCTGAAGATATGTATTTACATCTAGTTCTTTCTGAGTGAGCTCTGGTGAGAATTTTTATACTGCGGTAGAAGCAGAGGCCGGGCTGAACACAGTGGCTGAAGGAAGGCAGGGGAGGACACGCTTCCAGACTTGTTCCGATTAATCCACAGATTTCAAGACTATTATATTTGCTCCACGGTTCCCTCTTTGCCTCACCTCCCTCTACGGATCAGGCATCTCCATTGAACTGCTGTTGTAAATTAATCCAAATCTTACTGTTGTACAAACAGGACTAAACAAATATCTCCTCCTTTTAGCCCCACTGCATGAGCTGATGATATAAATTCCTTTTCAGTTTATTCCTGAATGATAAATTGTTAACCCTCCACATAGAATCGATCACGTTCAGCCTGCGATACCCCGTTCATCCACAGAATATCTTCATTTCCCTGTGCTAATAATTATTTCAGAAGTCCAAGTCCTTCCCTGCTTTCTCCAGGTGGGTCCTCAGCTTTCCTTGCCGTCTCAGTTGCTCCTTCTAGTAGGTGGCTGGTCTTGATCCCTGGTAGAGCAAATGCTGGTGTAGGAAACCCACCTCTTGTTCTGTTTCAGGACAGGTTTGCGCTCCCTTCACAGTAGTAGAGAGATTGTTCTGTCTTGGTTGGTTTTTCTTCTCTTTTGCAGAAATTTTGAGATAGGTTATTATAACTCTTAATAATTTTAATTTCCTTGTATTGCTCTTTTTATTTTTTTCCTTGAATCCCGTTTTTCATTAATAAGAAAGCGATGGTAAATATTTCCCTCAAACGTGCCTGGAAAGTTTTAATTACGTTAGCTGACGGGCATCTACTGTGGAGATGGAGAAGAAAAAGAGGCAGAAACGAACATGGCAAAATGAGGAATTCACGTCTGCTCACCCATGCCCAAGGACAGATGTATGTACATGTGGAGAGAGAAATGAAAATTAGGTGGCCTACATATATTTTAAACAGGCGCATGCTAAGCTAGAAATATTCTTGTTGAAGTCAGTGGGGACACTTAAATTTAAGCAAAGTGTAAACCTTTACAGATTGGAGTAAAATGATGTCACCATTTCAAATAAATCAACTGCTTTGGTTTGCATTAATGCCAGTTTAATTCAGAGGATTTTTTTAAAGAAAACCAAATGTGGAAAAATATTGATAAGAATTCTGACAAGGAATATTAATAAATGAAAATGTTGATAAGAACCCTGGATGAATTTGAAGAGTTATTGCCAAAACAACTTTATTATCCAAATTATTAGAGCAGCTGTAACGCTAGTATAAAAACAGCAGTGCATTTGAAGTGATGCTATGTCACTCATAGAATTTCATAAACAATGATCAAATCCCATCAGAATAAGAAACATCTTGGCTGTCAAACATTGCAAGATGCTTTCCAGACCCACCAGTATACCCAGGCCTTTCCATTAATCAGCACTACATAAGCTCTTTTTTTTGCGTTTTAAATCATGGAGCTGGATGTTGGGAGGTGCTCTCGGCAGGAACTGTTGCTGTGTAACATACTCAAGCCTGAAATGTGATTCTATTTTTATAATACAAGGATCCCTGCTGGCTTCGGGGAGTGCTGGTAGGTACTGTGTCCAGATCCGGATGTTGAGCTTATTCTGTAGAAAGGGTAAAAATTCCATTTTTATTAATATTCCAGTTTGTTGGGGTTGGCAGGGGCCAAGGGTTTGGTTTTTTTTTTTCACCAACTTACTTCATAAGTTATTGGTGAGGTTTTCCTTTTCCAAGGATACTCACGCCTTGCCAGGCGAAATGCGGGTAAACTGTAAGGGAGGCTTCCGAAATAGCTCTGCCAAACTGCTTCGCCTCTCCCCGTTTAACCACGTTCAGGGTCTTCTCCTAGATAATAAATGAATTTACCCTTTCTTTTTTTTTTTTTTTTTTGGATCAAAAACATTACTGAGCCAAAGTATTTAAAAATTAAAAAAAAAAGAATGCAAAAAAGAAAAAAAAAAAGAAAAAAAAAGAAAAAAGAGAAAAGATAGAAAAAAAGAAAAAGAAAAAAAAAAGATTAAACTCTTGTATGTGTATTATGTGTATTAACTATCTTTCCATTACGTAAAGTATATGAAAAAGAAACAGTCGCTGTTGCTCCACAGCCAGGAGGTTTCCCTGCTTGTAGATGGCAGTAACTATAATCGAGGGCACGATACTGGGATAACCTACTATCGGCATAATCTGATTTGGCAATTTCAGTGATCCTAAGCATATTCTTATTGCATCAAAACGTGTGACAGCCTTGTGAAGGGCACAAATGAGGGATGAGATCAGACCCAGTCGCATTAGATTAAATGGAAATGTGATGTTTTCGACAGTCAAAAAACGCTGGAGACATCATCAAAGCTATCAGTGCCCATCTCTTCACAATCTCCACTATGATCACTTTTTTTCCCTTACCATTGATCTACTACAAAACTGAAAATTAATTTAAAGGAGGAAAGATCTTCAAATATTTGTATCTGAATACATGTGTGGGCAAAACGCAGACTGAGAGCCGACAGCTTATTCTAGGGATGAACACTAGGCCTAGGACCTGGGCCAAATCTCACAAAGACGGAAATGACAACCTCGCACTGGACGTTAGATTCAGCCCAGATTTTGAGTCCTCCTTCCTTCCAGATCTGTGCCCACACACATTTTCTTCTTGTACTTTTTCCTGTCGCAAAACTTGTTGCTTCTGCCGCCAGGAAAGACTGCGCATGGAGCCGTTTGGTTTGTGAAGGTGGCTTTCGGTCAAAGCAACTGAAGGCAAGAAGGGAAAGAGAAAACTGCCGGTGGGTGCGGAGGTGCGGGTAAACACCCACAGGCACCGAGGAGATACAGCACATTCCTTAGCTTAGCAGCAACCCAGCCGTTTCGAACGGGCATTTACGTTGTTTCACGTGATATTAAGTAAACTCGATATCATAAAACTGATAAAAGGAGTTGATCTATTGAAGCTGGCTGGACTCCGGCCCCTTCTGTTCTCTGTCACCACCTGCAAGAGAAAAGAAAGGTGCTACAAAATACATCAAGTACTGATTTTCCCTCAAGAGCACACACTGGCATACCCAGGGTCTCCTTTACCTTTGAAATATGACTCTTTTTTTTCCTTAATCTGCTCCGGACACCACTCACAAACTGAAATGGATATACTCCATTACCGTTAAATTTCAGAGTTTTACTGTTTTTCTCTGACCTCTGCAATGCAGCAGTGGAAGCATAGACTCCTCCTCAGGATTTCTTTCCCTAGGAAAAGAAAAATAAATCTTTCTCAGTTTAAGCACGAATGCGTACACTGTCAGCGCCATCATTGCTTCTGGGAAGACCAAGAGGAGACCAGTACTGAATTGTCCCCTGGGTATGGAGACACCTTTTAAGTTATGAGGGGACCCCGCTGAGAGCAACGCAGATCCACCATAGCCAGTGGGAGCAACTCAAAAGGGGATTGGAAGAGAAAAGCCCTCCTAGTGCCAAAAACTACTCTCGCGCTCGTATCTGTGGTACACATGGATGGAGTGAGCTCCAGCACATCTGAGCACAAGACTTCTGCCTTCAGGAGCTGGCGAGCCCCAGGCCGGGGTAACAACTCAGCACCTCTCCGTCAGGGAGCAGAGAAACCCTCCAGCTTTGTGGGATGCTCTTATGCATATCTGAGAGCATAAATGTGGTTCTTGCAGGATTTTTCTTTTTCTAATATTAGTAAAAAATTTGAAATAGGGAGGTACTTCCTTACAGTATATCACCCACTATCCACTGATAAGATGTAGACATAAATTCCATTTCTTAATCCTACACCATATTATGCGCAAACCAACTTAATATGCAATGCGAAAGATACTTTATAATTTCAAACTTAAAAAACCCCCAACTTTTAGAATTGGTAGTGAGCATATGTTTATGAGAAACGACCATCAGACTCATCATGTTGATTGGCTTAAAATTAGATGACGTATTGTTTTAAAATACCTTCAGAGTCCTTCATTTGATTTGTAGCTACAGTCTAAGCACTTGAAAAACCTTTGATAGGCATATTTGTATGATATATAAGAATTTAAGTGTTTATCTCTCTAAAACGCGAGTTTCCTTGCTTGTGAGAAATTTTCTAACTGGGAAGGTTTCCAAAACCGCTCTCATGCAGCTTCATGGAATTTTCTCAGCTCTTGTGTTTGCTCCTTCTCCACACCTCTTCCCCAGTGCAGAGAGGCACATCTGTCTGTTTTCTGCCTTATCAAGCAGACATCTACATCTGTGAGGAAAACTCCACTTCCTTAGCTAAAAACCTGTATCTGATTGTGGTAATAAAGCACTACTTCCTCAGTTCAAAACATACATCAGACAGGACCAATTACTTCAAATGACTCATAGCAACAGGCAAAGCAATAGTCGTCTTTTCAAAGCCTTTGAACTTCTACCGCTTCAAAGGTGTACTAAAATGTGGTTATGAGGCGATTGTCTAAAATTGCCAAATTACCAGTTTCCAAGCTTTGACATTTGTTATTTCGAGCAACTAGACAAAGGCAAGCAGTTCGTTCACCCGCTGAGAAAAAGAGAGCAAAACAAAAAGATACTTCCTAGGTGAAGAGAGCCCTTAATACGATGCATCCCTGAACACCAAACAGAAAAATACTTGCGCTTTAAATTGATCAAATAATATAATTAGATTATCAGACAATGCACAACAATAACGCAAAATGCAAACATTATGATCCAAAGCTACTGAGTGAACTTCACAGGCTTTTAATCACATCCTGGAGGTCAGGGAGGCTCAAGGTGTTATTAATGGGAATCAAAGCTTTTCACCTTTAGGTCACCCATTCGAATGTGGCACAGGTTGGTTCGGACTGAACCTCATTACCACCTGGTAATTACTGGCGAGGCTAACTGACATGGGCTTCTGCAAAGACCAAAGGAGAGGTATTTGCAGAACCCAGCATGAGCACGTGCCCCAACTGCAGTGGGCAGCGCCGGAAAAAATGGTGTCCAGCAGAAGACAGTTGATCCAACAGAAGACAAAAGTATGTGCAACTCAAAGCTCTTACTTCAGTAAGACTTTCAGTGCTTTCTACTACTTCCAAGTGGTATTAAATACGCTTAGCAAGTCATTGTCTAAAATCGCCATATTAATTGTTTCCGATACATCAGTTTCCGCTTTTCTCATGGTGGACAAAGCATTAGTAATGCATTGTCCTTGATGGCGGTGGCTTTCTCCTGACAAGAACCATGTACATTGACAAAGTGATGCAATAAAACTTTTTTTTACTCTAGTTGGCTAATAGCTATTCTTTGGATGGACTGATCCAATCTATATAACTGTCATAAACATGAAATTAACTTTGAAAAATTAAGTTAAAAAGAAGAATCCAATTAGTGAACATCATAAAGCATATTCTTACTTCCTACTGTCCCGAGGACCTTGTGGTCTTCATGATGCGACTGTTATTTAACTTCATCAGGAATCTTCCAATGTTAAGACCACATTTAAATAAATATAGCTCTAGTTCAACAATGTGTTTCTGATGACTTCACTTTTGTATTGAAACAAAAAGTTTTAGTTTCATCATGCTTCATTTTACTGAATTTTTACCTGCTTTCTTGAGAATGAAGGTGACCAAGCGTGTAGTTGGAGGGCACTTGATGCAACTTACTACACTCCATATCAAGGTAGAAGGAAGCTCTGGCTCATCAGCATTGTGGTATCACTGCGAGATCACGAAGGCTGAATTTGTCCATACAGGCGGAGACTTTTCACAAGCCTTCAAGTAAACAAGGGAGAGTTTCACTATCACATGTTTTTGCATCGTGTTTATATGCCGGAAAATGTGGTACTATATCCTCTGAACATTTCTTTTGGAGTGCTCTAAACCCATTCAGATTTGTGTACAACTTCCAGCACAGCATGTTCTGCCTCTACTAGGTCACATTTCCTTGTCTTTGAGCACTGCTCCTTAATGTCAGAGGAACCACAATGGTTTGTTCAGGAGATTGTGGGTCTCCTCTGAGCCCATAAGGAATAAACACTAGAGAAAGAGCTCAAACTTTCCTACTTTTTTTCTATAGGTCTGTGTAGGAAGAGTCTGGGTAAATGCAGGCGAATAACCACTGAATAAAGTATTTATTTTCTTTTTCATTGGGCCAGATATACGTATTTATCAGTGTACTTTCAATAAATTATTGGGGTTTGTTCCCGATAAAGTTGTTGCCAAAATTCAACACTGTCACTTTAAACTACCTCAGCCAGATGGACAGGGCAAACGCGGTACGGTCCCATTCCTTAATTGGTGTAACTCTTCAAATCTGTCTTTTCATGCAAATACTCACCTATACAAAATCAAGAAAATTAAGGTTCCATCAATGTTCGGCAGTATCTACGTTAAAACTCTTGTTTCTCTACAGATCTTGTCAGAAATACGGTTACGCCACTATTCAAATAGAGAAATGCAACAAAAGAGAGGCAGAGAAAAATCATTTAAAAATTCCGATAGTCAGTGTGGAGATCTGTTCAGGGCTAGAAGTCACTTCTGGCTTTGGTAGGAAGAAAGCCTACAGGCACTTCTTTTTATGAGTAAGTTACATCTGTTCAGGCACTGTACTTTGCTAACACCATACTTTTGTTTTTTAGACTGAAGATCCTTCAAGTCTAGCAGCTCAGATGCTTGCATCCGTCTGTACCCTTTTGGGTGAATACCTGTCACTTTAGGCAGTCTTCTCTGATTACCTCCTCCACAGTGAGATTCAGATTGCCCCACTAACACACTGCTTTCCCTCCTCTGGCACACGGTCAAGTGCCACCAACCCAAGACCTTAGGCTTCACTCCAGTCAAGGAAATAACAGTTTGCCTACAACAGTTTCTGCTTTCTCTCACTTACAAAACCGAAAGGATCTCTGAGATTATTTGATGGAGTAAAGGAACACGGACCATGCATTCAGTCTCTCTTCAACTAGATTTTGTGCCTCTTCAATCAATTTCTGTGCCTATCTCTTCGCCGGGCGTGTTCGGATGTATATAATTAGCAAAAAGAGCAACTCTTTTGTAGAGACACAGCTTTGTGACTCCCTCTGATGAACAACGTTATGCACACAAGGCACGCGGTTTTAGTGTTATACAGCATTTGAGTTTGTTGCAATTCTTTCTACTGAACTGTATTATATACAAATCCCTATATACGTGTGTATGTATACCCCTATATGTGTGTGTATATATCCCTATACGTGTGTATATATATCCCTTCACTATATTTTAAGGAGTCAAACAGCAAATACTTTTGTACAGAGCTAGAACTTCAGCTCAGCCCTGTGTCAACAGAAACACGCTAATCTCTGCAGAGAAATAAATTTTAAAAAGCATGTATTCTTCAGCTGCCATTGGTCACTAACCTGGAAGGACCAAGGAAACCTAGTCAAGGTCTCTGCAAGAGGTTTTGAAATTATCACTGCAATCTAGACCAATATTAACTCATTTTTGCCATGGACCATTCTCTATGTCAAGGTCCAGTCTGTATTTTCTCATTGCCCCAGAGCACACCCACCCACATTCATAGAGATTTTATCGGTGAGACGCTTGTTACTCCTGAAACATGTTCTGATGCCACTTTCCCAGAAAAATAAGGTATTAACATTATCGTTATTCTTAAATATTGGTAGTATCCTTGAAAAAGGATCACCAGCCTGGAAAAGATGAGAAGCGCTGGCAGAGAGCATAAATTGCCCATGAATTTCCTTTCATCGCAGGACAACAAATGCGGAGAACCAGAGCACAAACAACCATTTGGAGGAACTATGTGTGTTCTCTGTACTTTGATACAACTCCGAGTGATGTTTCCTGTCATCCACCGAGGATCTGAATTTATGAGCACGTCAGCGCATACATTTAAACTGAGGATGCCCAGATGGGGAAACCCTCTCACCAGCGGTATGAAATACCCATCTGCTGCCTATTAATACTCTTCAAGGGATTATTGTTTCATGCTGGCTGGCTGTTACGGTTGGCGTTTGGCGGCTGGGATGTTGGAGTTCATACCAGTGTGGCTCTGGCGTGAGGATTAAGTCGAGCCACTGTGGGACAGTGTCAAATTAGGGATGTTCTTTGAAAGCTCCGAGATGGCCCATTCTGAGCAGAAAGAATTTCTATAAGCAGAGAGTCCCCTTACGGTATCAATTTGGTCAAATAATATGTTTATGGCACTATTATTAGATCAAGAGCAACAGTTAAGTGAAACATGACATGTAACTGTTAAAAATTATCCACTATCAAACATCAGCTAGGGACAGTGAAAGGAAGAGTTGACGCTTATAAATAAAAAATGATGTAGAAATTAAACAAACAACCCATGGAGACTCTTTCAGGTTTTTTCTTTCCTCCCGTTTCTTACGTTAAACCACACAATAAATGTTCTTTGAGTTGGAGAGGTTTAATCTATGCGCAGAAAGGGAATTAGAGGCCGATTCAGGGTTTTTTTTTTCCCTTTCCTTTCCTTTCCTAGAGGCCTCTTTTTTATTTTCTTTCCAGGTATTGATTGTGAAAGTGATATCACACCAGAAGGTGCATTGATATGGTGTTGAGTAACAGAAAACTGCAAAGACTCCTTACAGTATAATCAAAGCTTCTGTCCAAGCCCCGCACTCTGATGAAATCCAATCAATAGGGACGATTAAATGACACATACAGAGCCATCAATATTAAATACAGTCCATTTCCTTGTACAAGAGCAGTGCAATGTAAAGTGGACAAGATAAAACTTGAATAGGCAGGTTATTTACGATGCCAGTACAGTATTTAAGCAGTGATGAAAGTTGGAAGCTTGCAACATTTGCATATTAATCAAAAAAGCAAACAAGCTTTTCAATGCACGTAAAATATAGTTTGGTGGGTTCGCAACGTTTCCAAATGATAACTTTTTTTTAAGTTCTTTTTTGGAGGAACAAAGTCAGAAGGGAGTTGACTCCAAATTGAAAAAATTGTAGATTCTACAATCTGTGATTTTAGAAGTCACTTGGTTCTTACAGAGCTTATTCAGAAGTCCAAACCTTTTCTATTTTGCCTGTGCAGTGGAAGGTAGGGGTTGTGATAATTCATTGCACCTTTAGTCTGTGTTCTGCCTCCGGAGGTGGGCAAGAGCCTTCCAGGAAGCGTTGCAATTTCCCACCATGAGCAAACACGCAATATTTGGATGGGTTTGCTCGGGTAACACAAACACATAGGCACATCCATGCTGAAAGGCAGGACAAGCTAGCCAAGAGCCAGAGCAGCAAGTCCACAGGATTGGCAGTGTGGGTCCAAGCGTGGGACTGTCACCTTGGCTTGGCACTGCCCTTGGCAGGACCTGTCAGATCCCAGCTCCGGGCTGGCGTAGCCTCCGCTGGAGCGGAGCAGGCACGTCCAAAGCTGAGGGTTGCAGCAGCAGAGCAAACTCTGTGTGACTTGAATGCACCAGCTTCACAGCCACCAGCATCCACCTTAGTTTTTATGCTGAGTGAAGAAAATGTTGTCCTTCTACGCTGTTCCTGATGTTATCCTTTCTATCATAAAACTGATCTGAGGAAGAGAGGAAAGTAAAGGTCCTTTTAGATATGAAGGTCTTAGAGAAAGAAAAGCATGACTTCCAACAAGTCGCTCCCATCAAGGACAGTGGATGCACCAAAGCAGATACCAAACACATGTGACGGTTGGTGTTTTCAGATCTCCCGGTGGCTGTTAGGGTTGAGAGAGGGCCCAGCAAAGGAAGGTTTTGCTTTGTTGAATTCCCTCGTGAGCTTGCCTTCAGAAATGCACTGTGGTGCTTTCCCTGGGCTAGGGAGAGTCCATCAGCTGAGTCCATCAGCTGAGAACGATGCCTTTCGGTAAACCCATTCTACCTCTCTGCTGTGACACTCAACACGCTTTCACCAGTTCTTACAGAGTCCAGTTGTAACCACTGGAAATCATATCTAATAAGCCTGGTTTCCTACTGACGTTTTTCTTCATTACCACGACTTTGTGACGTGCAGGTGGGAAACCAAAAGAAAATTAGAGATCTCCTCGCAAAGGCAACGAATTGATAAAAAATATAGAAATAGGTTAAAAATACGGATGTCCAGCAAAACGGGCATGATTTTGTTCTGCCTTTTGTTCTTGAAAAGTAAGATAAAGGATGAGCGAATCCACTGCAGAGGGAAGGCAGACAAAAGCCGCCCCAGGTTGGTAGAAAGGTGCTGCTGCGCTACCCCTTAGCTCCACGTTCTTCATTGCTTTTCACATGTGAATCCTCACCATATTGATTGGTAAATACATCTTCTTTTCTCCCTTTTTTAACCTTAATTCATTCTTTTTCAACATTAAACTTTCACAGTCCCTTCGAGGCTAACAGATAAAATTCTTTATCACCAAAACTTGCGCTGGTTTTAGTGGAAAACTAGTAGGACTGTTCACAAGTTTAGAGTTAATCATATATTTATGCCCTTTGTCGTACTGGGCCATAAATGTTTGGTATCTTCAGGATGAAAACCCTTCATCTTAACACAATTTTCTAGGATTTTTTTTAAAAAACTCTTCAATAAAAGTTTTATAGACAAAGTGAGCCTGAAAAATGTTCTTGGAGATGACACTAGTCTCTGCCAGGACACTTTCACAAATAGTGTGGGGACAGCAGGTTGTTTGCCAATGAAAAGCTACTTTCTCTTGACAAAATTGAAAATTGATGACAAAGTGATTGGGTATTTCTCAAAATGCTGTCAAATGTAATGACATTGGGTGTGTTCCAATTAGTTTTGTAGGCTTTCAAGATACAGCTCTCTCTCCTTGCCTTATGTGTAAAAACTTTGCGTTGTGTGTCTACTCGGCTGAAGGACAGCTATAACTGCTACGGCTCCCAAAATTTTCTAGGGAATAAGACTGCACTGACATATCTAGTCTTGACTAAATAAGAAACTTCCACTTTTCAAAACCTGAGCTTTCTTCTCTGGTTTGATGGGGCGTTATTTACACATCGTGCAGGCTTGTAGGTCACTTTGCAGGCAAGAGAGTATGGTACGGGTTGAAGTTCGTTTTGATTGACCAGTAATTAACTACCCCCTAATGAGACGAGAGGTGTCACGAGCCCTGGGACATACCGAGCATCCCACCACCAGGAGCGGAGGGGAGAAGGAAGATGAAAGCTACAGCAACTTCAAGATCGCTCCTCTTGGCACTGACGGAGCTGGTAACCGAGATCTCCCTCTCTCCCGCGCTATCTAAAGTACAAACAACGTAAAGCCGGGATTGGATTGATATGGAATGCTACATAAAATGTTTGCTTATAATTATTTCTAGCACCCTTTTGAAGCTCGGGGATAAAACATTTCTAATTATTCATCAGGCCGTCAGAACTCCTAGGCCTCTGTAATAGGGATTTAGCAGAACAACAAATAACATACAGGGATCCAGATGAAAGGAGTGAATTTGAAGGGATTATTACCATAAAAAAGCAAATGACTATTTGATGGAGTTACAACAATACAGAGAGTCAGACAGGGATAGAGAAATAATGCTAATTGATAAATACGTAGCTGCTTAAGCTTTAATTTGAGCTGTGGAATAGTTGTAAAACGCGTGATACCTGTAATTTCCTTTTTAAAAAGATCACTCCGTTTGAAATGCATATATAAAGAAAAAGCCCTCAAACGCATCTTTTCTGCACCCCTCCTCCCATTTTTACCACTTGCCATTAGACGTTACTGTCACGATATATAATTCTAGTTTATGTATCTTATTTTATATATCCTGTGATCTGCTCATATGTGAACCCCGTGGGCTGTAGGAAGGAAAAAGACATTCAAGGAACGAAGACCAGGTTTTCCGCTCATTACAAAACACTACAAAATCCTCCTGTTATCAACCAGACTCAAAGCATTGCAAAGTGAAAAGCAAAGTAAAGCAAACCAACAAAAAAAAACCCCAAACCATGAAACCAACCTCAAAGCCAGTGAAAGCAGGATTTGTGAACAGTTGGAGGTGCCAGTCCAGCCCTACTCCCTCATTTTTCTGTCAGACAGACAACCTTTAGGCGGTTTGTCTTAAATAAGGACCCATAAAAGGCGTAAGTGGAACTTAATACACAAAATAGGATAACTCTTCCACGTTCAGTTCTGTTATGAGCAACACCACTACCGCCACACTGGTGATTTCCCACAAAGAGAGTTTTCTGAGGATGCAGAAGCTGTCTCGCCTAAAGGAGGGAAGGAAATAAATCTGACTTTGTACGTACACACAAAAAAACCCCATGGATAGGAGACTTACCAGCTACTCTGCAAGCTGCGTGCTTCGTTATATCACAAATATCGTTTTAAAGGGCAAAGATATGCAAAGCAGATGTATTGTAAGTGTCTCTAAATCAGAATTTCAATGTAAGACGTTCTTCAACAGCTCAATACAGCCGGTTAGAAGCTTTCTTCCCCTCCTTAATGAAGGTAAAACGTTAGCATTATAAATTGCAGCTCAGAGAAATTATATTCAGACTTTAAAAAAAAAAAAAAGAGAGCGAGAGAGAAAGGAACCGTACGCAGTAGATTAGCAGGGGTGGATCGTCTTGTTGAGAGTTGTGCTGCCAAAGCCTATTAAAGTAATTCACGTTTTACACATAGACATTACCATTTTCTCTGAACTATAACGTCCTTGGAGCATTACTCCACAGAGACATCCAAAATCCACTTTAGATGGGGCACAAAGGCACAGTTTGAGATTTACCTGTGTGACTTGTCTCACAGGTGACAAGCATTAAGAAGGAAAATCTACACTTCTGTCAGATAAGCAGGAATTCTCCGGTCCTTAATTCACTTGGAAAGAAAGGATAATTACCTGAACTAAATTTCTGCGCCCATCTCAAATGGACTCGAGGGACAATCCTGCAGATTAATGCTCTAAGAACATAAGATTCAGAAAGAGAATGGAGGGATGTATGAAATAGGATCTCTTTTAACAACCTGGATCAAAAACTGTATCCTGAACCGCGGGGAGGGAGAATCGGAGGAAGGGGCAAATCCAGTGCGGCATTAGCGCGTTTTGCTGCTTCAGCAGATTCAGGTTTTGACAATAATAATGATGATTTTAAAAGGCTGACTTTTTTCTTCCCCCCCCCCCCCCCCCCCCCCCCCGCGCTGCGTTCTGATGGATTTGAACGATGTCCGTGACCTGAATGCTTCAGGCAAGATCCTCAGGTGATGTAAATCAGGATTGCTTCTCGGAAATATGGACAGATTCATCCCTTCCCATCCGCTACAGCTTTTCTGCTCATCTGCAGTATCATAATAATCGAGTGATGTTAATTAATTTTTACCGTGTTTTATGCAGTGCTGCCTCTGCCTCTTCCTTGCCTCGAATTGTTTCGGTTTTGTTCTTTTTATTTTTTTTTTTCTCCCCCCCCCCGCCCATGTTATCGCTCCGCGTCCGCTAAGTAAATCTGCGGCGTGTTACTTTAAAAAAAAAAATGAAATAAAGCTTGCGTTCGTAGTGACAGTCAATAACGCTACAGCGTTATAATCAATTGCTATTTGTAGCAGCAGGACTAGCAGTGGGGGCAGATCAGTGCAAATTACTGTCACCGTGTGCCGTCGCGTAGCGCAGCCAGCCCGCGTCACGTAAGACAAATGATCCCACATCCAACGGGAGCAGACGGTACTTAGTCATACCTGGACCGCGGCAGAGCAGCGCGCGCCGGCTCCAAATTCAAGGGGGGAAGTGGCTGTAAACCCACCGAATTGATAGGGAAGAGAAATAAATTAATCCGGCCACGAGCTGCGCCGCTAAGAGGCGAGGCTAAATGCTCCGGCTTTTGCAATGGGCTGACGAATGGAGGATTACAAGTATCTGGGGATCTACAAAAAGGTTAGATAGCTTTTTAGTGAACACCGATGACGTCTCTGTTGCAGTTTAAACCGATGGTTCGTACAGACGCCTGTAAGCCATGGGGGTCTTCGGTTCAAAACACCTGTTATGATCAATAATAACGCCAAAATGAAATATAATACCTTTTTTCCTCCCCCCGCCCTTTCTATAGAAACAGGAGCGTTTGTGACTGCTATAGATCACAGCGATGTAATTTTTTGTCTGGGTTTCGTTTGAGCAAAGAGATCCAGGCTCTGATCTCGGTGGGGGAGAGAGCCGTTATCTCAGAGCCGGGCTCTGGAAGCAGCAGGTCAAACAGGTAATTTTGAAGATGGAGCTACTCAATTCTTTGCATTCCGGCACCTTTGTCTCTGTGAATTAGGCAATTTATTTGGAACCCCCGCGACGAGGGAGAAATGCAAATGGTGTTTATTGGGGAGAGAAAGACCTCGCCGCGGATCAAGACCGCATCATTTGGAAAACAAAGCCTTGGCCAGCACAACGACGTATATTATGAAATCACACCCGATTACCTGGCTAAAGGATTTCTTATTGATCTGGGGAGGTGTTAGACAGACCGCACTGCAACGTGGAGTCCTCCCATGAGCCTTCAAGTAGAGAGGAAAGGAAAAAACACCTCCAGGACAACCCCCCCCCCGCCCCCCCAGCTCCTAATGCACTCCAGCCCAGGAGAAACCCATCTCCTGGCGAAAGAGTGATCCAGCAGCAACGCCAACTCAAACACTGAGCTCACTTCTGGGACCGCTGCAAAGGATGACAATTTATTGCCCGTTTTAATGATACGGTTTGCGATATGCATACTTGCCAACTGGGAACTGGAGTGAGATCAATGAGTTATTTTACGCAGGTCCCTGTATTCCGGGCCAGAATGAAACCGTTGACCTAGAGGTGAAAGTCTCTAATTTTATTTCTAGTCCCTCTGAGTCATGTAGTCACCAGAAATAACACTGACAGCAATAAAACCCAGCAAACAAACAAAACTAAGCAAACATCAAATATTAAGGAAAGAGATTTTGCCAAAGAGGCTCAGCACACGTTTTGTGTGGCTGCATAATCTTTGACAGCGAAATCTGGAACATAAAAACCCCTCTCTCCTGGAGCCCAGTATTCTTCTCCGAAGAGAAATGTTTCGTGATAAATATTTTTGTGCCCGTGGAGCTTTGCGCGAAGTTGGACATGGTATTTTTGGCAATATCTGGATGTCAGTAGGAATCTGAGAAAGTGTCGCAGGCTGTACCGGAGCTGGCCGGCTGGCGAGAGCCGCGGGTCTGAGGTTACACGTCGCACAGGCGATGGGCTGAGCAGGGCAGATCAAGGGAAACGGGAAAATTTCTTGCGTTCAGCCTTTTGCACAAGGAATCTGCTTCTGGTACCTGTTTTGATCCATGAGCCGAATTACAGAAGTCACCTAAAGTTGCCGCACGTCACTTCACCTTTCTATTGCTAATTCTCTGCCTTTCAACAGAACAACAATTTCCTTGTCTGTTCTTAGGTCCGGCATTTCTCCTGTTTAGCAAGATCAGAATTACTGCTTCTTCTTACTACTACTATTAATATTATGAATAATAATGATCATAATGGATTTTTCGCTACCACTTTAGAGGGTAGTTTCCAAAGGAAATTTCGATGTCTGTTCCTGGCTAGCAGGCATACTAGTTTGGGAAAAATAATCTTCCACTCAAAGGTAGTTTAACTTCAAATAAGGACTTTTTGGCTCAGAGATTACTAAGGAAAATCGCTTCGTTTTGCAACCGTAATTCCTATATTTAAATAAATGGGATTTTCCTTCAGAGAGATTTGAACTATGGAATTTTCCTTTGTTGGACAAGAATCAATGGAGTGTTTGCTGCTAATTAAACCAAATAAATTAGCTGAAAAGGAAAATGAGTTAATTCTGAAGGACCTTCATACTAAAATTACAGTTTTGAGTATAGGAAGAGAAGAGGATTTAATCTAATTTGTTTTTTTCTTAAATTTCAGGTTTTGTTTATCTCTATTATTTTGAAGAATATGAGGGAATCGGTCCCTGTTGGTATAACTAAGTCAACTTTGTGTGATCTGCATTTAGGATCCGATTCAATTACCATCGAAAGCAACGGGGCTTGGATTAAATCTTTGCAGCAAGTGTTTTTAAGGTCTCAAACAACAAAGATTCAGCTCTGCAACACCCTGAGCTCAGCCTCTAATTTCAGAAAACCAGCACGCAGGCAACGAAATCACCACATTCTGTAGTGACAAAATATTTTGCAGAAACAGGGCTGAGGTGCTGCTAGTGGCTTGGTTTGACCTGATTTTGCTTCACGCAAACACCAAATGTCAATGGGAGACACCGACAGCGGATTTCATAGCTTTGGAATTTGATATTACTATGTTTTTTTAAAACACGAGAGAAAAATGCATAACGTCAAGTGAACGTGCGCTACCTTCTCCCTTACCTTTTCAGTAACTGCATCTTGCTATGATTGTAATATTGAAATTGCAGATCACCGCAGAGTACGGACACCGAATCCCTAATGTTGCTATACACCGTATACCCCTAAACCCACATAAATTGACACTTATCTGAAAAAAAAAAATAAAAATTATACTGCTCCGTTTAGGAAAGGCTTTGGGTTTACTTTTTTCAGCTTTCCGGTGCTGGGGGAGTTTTACTTGAGAAATCGGAGCTGCAAAGTTAACAAAAATCAATACACACTTTACGGCAGTGGACAGTATCTTTTGTACCTGTCCGGAGGCGCCTGCCCACCTGGATTTACAGGACAATATCACCCCTAATATTATCAAAAAATAAACTATATATTTTAATTAGCTTAAAAGGGTCAAACGGCAGAAAGAAAAAAAATCACCTGCGATACAAAACCGCTGGCTATTATAATGATACAGTGTGTAATTCAATATATCTGTTTAGATATTGACCTTCTGCATTATTAATGGCTTTGAAAAGGGTACTGCTGTCTTGCAGCTCCTTAACAGGTGGAAGCCACTGGAAACCGAACATTTATTGGTTTCTATACGCCAGATTACTTTCAAACTAAAAGTCAATGCAAACATGTTTGCAGCCCAAAGTTCACAGGGAGTCCTGATTTTTGTGGCTTGTTAGTTGGGTTTTTGGGTTTTTTTTGCCTAAAGCTTCTTCTTTACACCTTCCCCCTCAAAAAAAAACATACTATTGTGAAAGAAGGATTTAATTTCCATTAACTGTATGTCATTTTTTTTTCTGCTTAAAGAAGTTCATGGGATATGAAACACTCGGAAAGCCCCTGTCTATCCTTCTGAACAAGCGTTGAGCTTCAGAAAAATCTTAGTCTGTTTGACTGGGATCTTTGGGGAACCAACGTACCTATTAGACACCTCATTCATTTGTATAGAATAATATATATTATTATATATATAATAAATAGGTATTTAAATATAAGTGTACATTTTATATATTTAAGTATATTTACACATTATATTATTTATATATTGTAACGCATATTATGCATGTACCTATATTTACATAGAAATTCATATGTTTATATATAAATTTATGTATTATGTATAAATCTATATATTTATGTAGAATATATAAAAATATTAAATATATATAATATTATCTTTCCTGTATATTCACCTTTAAAGAATACTTTTGTATTAGATACTACGCTTACATGCGGTCCCAAAGCAGAGCATAAGGCCTCCCACATTCAAACACACCAGAAATCCTACGGAAGGAAGTTTTAGCGTCGGTCTTATTTACCTTGTTTTGCCTTCCACTGGCAATTACGTTGCGTTCTGTCCACGAAAGAAAAATTATTCAGACAGCACAAGGTATATCTGAGTGGACATTAACTTGTGTAATTTTTTTTTTTTAATTGCAGAATGCTATTTTGGTTAATTTATATATGAAAAAATGAAATGCATCTCATGTCTTCCAGCATTTTAAAAAATATTTTTCAGCAAAGATTTGTTGTATTTGAAGATTTGACTTTTTTCCCCCTGCATTTGTCAGTTATGTAACAGAGAGAACTAAA